>NW_028145462.1:1742500-1767500 GCF_977016875.1 Pavona decussata
CACCTAAAGAGGTACCATCCACCTCCGGCTACACACACCTCGGAAGTGGAGGACCCACCTTCAAAGATCACGGCTGCATCAACACAACCAGCAGAAGGAGCGGGAAAGGACTCTGAGGAGCCGCCCATACAACCACCCCAGCAAGTTTCAGCAGATATCTCTACTCCGCCTTCGAGTCCCACAGTACCAGTACCAGCACCCGTGAAAGACCCACCTGCAGGAGTAGCCGCAGCGACTAGGAGCAGACGTCAGATTAAGTTACCTGCTCGTTTCAAGGACTTTAAGATGACCTAGTTTTACTCGTTTTGCTTTGTTGCAACTCAGGAACTTTGAACTTTTGCCCATTTTTCTGCCATTGTTGATTGGGCTCACAGTTTTCTTAATGCATTGTTGTGTTTATTACTTAGAAGGACATTTTTGAGACCATTACTCGTATCTTCATTGTAGCATAAGTTCTATCTTTATTTTCTTTTCTTTACAAAAGGAAGGGTGTAACGTCACGTGATAGTTGTTATCCAATAGGATGCGAGATTTTGCATGTGCTCGCCATCTTGTACAGGAGTTCTAAGTGATCCGTCTCATGGATTAAAATATCACTTGTTTACATTTACAAGAACTCTGTTTGTTGCTGTACAAAGCCACAACGTTACAGCCAAGATTTAAGTAGTGCAAAACTACCAACTGGCGAGCTTGTTCACCAGGGCACTCAGAAAAGCCCTCATGGAGCTTGGCGTGTAAAACTTGCTGCCTTTTCTTGTGCTCTTCTCCTGATAACACTCGTCCTGTTAATTAAAGATAAAATCTGACTTGTAAAAGCAAATTATCTGAAAAAGATGGGATCATTAGAGTACAAAGAGAGAGAATTAACCAAGAGATGGGACAAACAGGAACCAATGTCTGCCATAATTTTTATGATGACAAATATATTTATATTTTATTATTAGCCAAAAACATCAAAGAATGAAAAAGTACTAGAACCACTTCACTTACCTTCTTCAAAACGCTTCGATTTGGGTTGTATAGAATCTTTTGAGGACGGTATAAGGTCATGCTTTCCAGGCCTCCCCCTCGAGTTTTCGCTTTCATGTCGATCATCAAACACCAGCGAACGGGCGCTTTTAAGTGAACGGGCTACAAATTAAAAGATATAGGTGTTAAAAGCAATCGTCACGTACATGTATTACAAACGGCAAATCACGAACAATACCCACCGCCATTTTCCAGATCTTCCCCAAGAAAATCTTCCAGCGATAGAAGCGCTCCATCCTCTGCCATAGTTCGCGCCACAATAGATTTTCAGGGTACGACCACCCAGACCCTTCTCTCCATCTGTTTTCCAATTCCCAGATAATTTCCCGCCATTGTTGGTGTAAACAATAAGCCCGCTGCCGTGAAGTTCCCGGATCGCTGACCGGCCGGGAAGGCTGAGCAGATTATTTCGAACACAGCGACAGAATGGCACTCACAATCCATGTGGTGCCAGTAAAGACATCCACGTACCTCCCAAAAATAATGTTTCGACAGAGAACATTGATACAATCGCGTAAAAGCAATTTGACGAGAAACCGAACAAGATTTGCCAGGCGTCTCCCTTCGTCAATGCATGGGTGCCAAAACGCCACGCGCACCGTGCTAAATCAATCCCACAACGCCACACGAACAGCACACGATCAAGGAGCGACGCCTGGGGACGAGGCAGATCATCATCAGTGTGGAACTGGGGTCCATTCTTCCATTTCTTTACCACAAAATCGTAAATGACATCACTTTAGGCCTCGTGCATTCGCGCAGCCCTGAACAGCGTCTCCTTGAAGGCGGGGTTGCAAAGGTAAGATTGAAGCTCCAGAGAATTCATTTCAAAGCCAGGGTGAAGATGTGTGGGATGAAGAGCCCAGAAAACGTTAAATACTGCAAGAGCTACAGCGCTGCTCTCAGTCACTTTCAAGTGATCCAGTGCTAAGTACTCTTCAAGAAGTGAAAGCAACAAATTTGCAGTAAGTGTCGCAAGTAAGAGTAAGAGTGCAAGTTGACAAGCGTGTCTTCACTTTGAGCTGCTTGGTGAAGAAGACGGGCCTTGTTTAGCAGAGAACCGGCTTCCACACAAAACTTGTTGCTTAAAGTTCTGCTTTTCTCGTTTTTCAGGATGTAAGCTAAGGCCATCACAATAAAATTGTATTTGCAATTTAGAACAATGTTTGCAGAATCTTCCTTGAGTAGCTGAGCCAGTGGTGTATCAAATAAAACAGGAGGTGACTGATTCGTCTCGATGTAACGGCACAGAGATTGCGTTATCGTGTCACGTATTTCTCTAAGAGCGTGACATGCATTGAGAACATCTTCAGGAGAGCGGTGATCTATCATATTGTTCCGTGATATGAAAAAGTTTGGTAGAGATCCTTTGGAGTAGAATGCAATGAAAAAGTCCAAGAGTTCAAAAATGTTCTCTCCTAAATTATGCTCCCCCCAAGACTCGATTCCTTTCTTCTCAAGGAGCCAAAATAAACACGTTTTCAAGTGATATGAAGGGAACACATCAATTCCTTTTGCCTTCATTTCAGATTTGATTAACGTCTTCAGCACGGAATACGTTAGCTTTTGCTTCTCTGTTAGGGATCTTGCCAGCATTAATTCAGCAACAGAGAACGAAAATCTCCACTCGTATTCTCTCACGTCGCTGTTGTGTGACCCAACGGGAACCAGATGACAGCCTTGGGTTGATATGGTGGAAATAACCTCAGAACTTGGCCAGAGAGCTCTGTCTCGATGTAACCATTCTTCCGCTTGTGAAGGCCAAAAAGGACATCTCAGGCCGTAAACAAAGTCTCGATTTACTATGAATGTACCCCCGGCATAAGGAAGAGAGAACGAAGGGCCAGCGATTGAGCCCTCCTCGGTCGCCATCAGGGCCGCACGATTGAGTGGAATCAAATTTTGGCTTTCTTCAATGAATTTAGAGTTCTGAAGACAATGCTCTCGAACAGAAGCTGGGTCAATAGGCTGAGAAAGTTTCTTGTTCGCCAAATGCACATAACCCGCGTGTGAAGCGTCGTAAATATAAACAAAATTCTTTTCTTCCTCCACGCTCCGCGGAGAACTGTGTTCCATGCCTCCACGAGGAGAGTCTTGTTCGAATTTATCGCTTTCTTCTGTGTTTCTCTCTTCTGTCTTCTCATCATCGTGTACTTTTAAGTCCTTTCTAATGATCATGTGATCGGCGTCAGTATTCCATGCTGTCTGTTTCTCCAGATGAGGAAGAGAAAGTCCTTCGACGGCACTTCCGGTATGGATGACTTCAACATCGGGATTCTCACGGCAGCATTGTTCCAAGTCTCGAGCAACACGGTTGATGTTTTCTTCCATGTCTTCTCTGAAAATATTGAAAAATCGCACCAAATCGAGCGTCAAACTCAAATACACTGATTCATCCATGTTAAGTTCTTTGAACTATCGTTCGCTGCCTATTTTGTCTGGTTCGCAAGGCTCGATTCACTGCTGTATGATGGAAAGGATTTGGCCTTTAGCAGGCGTTCCAGATCCCATGCCCATTGTCCGCTAGTGTCACGTAATTTCAGCGTCACGTCAACCGCTGCGTACAAGGGCAAAATTAAGACTAATTTTTTTCAATATGAATTGCACACCTAAAATCTTTCGCCTATCCAGTTTTGTCTTGTGTCCACGATCTGGGCGTTCATGCGTGTTGTCTGGCCAGGGACATTTGCACCACTTGGCGACCGTTTGCTCCTTTGGTATAAATATCATGTTGCTTAAACTGACACAAAAAGTAAAAGAGAAACTGTAAGGAAGAGATACAGTGTAAGCCAACGTGACGTTACGGCGAGGGGCAATTTTATCTGCCCAAACTACAGTATTTTATATACTGGTTCTTTTTCATTGGGAATGATCGCACCTAGCATATGATTATTAATAGCTCTTTTAAAAGCGGACTTATCTTGCTGTTCTAAAAGATCAAAGATGCTGACTGTTTAAGAGGTAAAATAACGCTTCTTTGTTTTAGAGCAGTCATTTTGAACCCTGGCCTGGGTAAGACTAGCCGTACCAGGTGGAATACTACACCCCCTTTTTTATATAACTGACTTTTTATTTGGGGGCTAAAGCTAAATGTTATTTTTTTTGGCAATTTGAATTGAGGGTGAAAAGTTTATAAGATGTTCTTAAGTTACCTGTTATAGTATTTCAATAAATCAATGCGTACATGACCTATTATATACCATACCTATATTGACTGAAGTTTAACATGTATTACTTTTTTCCGTATTTACAGCCAGTCCACCTTGGGAGATCAAAGACCCGTGGAAACATTATAACAAGTAAGGCAAGGTGCGCGAGGGACATTTCGTGACAATTTCAAACCTGTTTTAACCGGGGAGTTGATTTGTGTGCCTCAGTGTAGGGTTGAGTTTAATATATTTTCACTTTGAAACGTTTATGGTTTATTACTGTTCCCTCTGTTTGGTTCTGTCGACTTGGTATATTGGGAGTAGACCCGTTCCAACCTCGTCCCGCGTCTTCGCGATTTCTAAAATAGCGGTACGTAAGCTTTTTCAGGGATCAATTATGGCACACAGGCATATCTGGTGTCGAAAAATGGGCGAAGTGTTTCACATCACAAAATATTCCACGATTAATGGAATATCCCGCAGCCTGTGTGACAGAGTATTTTCCGTGCTGCCATTTTGAATATCGCGAAGACCCTGGAGACGAGGTTGGATCCGTGATCAGAACACGATTCAGATCGAGCGTATGCGCAGGGCTTGTGCTTAGAAATTTACGGCAACTTGGGCTGATTTCCGTGAAAGGGTGGAGAGGGTGGAGAGTTCAGGCTTGACGTTAAAATAAAAAAAAGAGCTAAAACCAAACTAATGGTCCACGAGCTTCTATTCGGGGAGTGGTTTATATACTCAGGGAAGGCTGTTGAGTCGGCTTTTTAAAGGGGTAATTTTTCTTTTCTTGGGGGGAGGAGATGGTTATTTATTTTCGGAGGGGCTTATGTTTGGAATTTTACGGTGATATGTTCTGAAACGTTTTTTTTATTTCCGATTACAGAGTGATGCGCACATAAGGCGGATAAAAAAGATGCTACCGGGCTCCTGCATATGGTGTCAACATAGTCTTTCTAGGATCGGTTCAAACAAAATTTTCTGGATGTAATGGCATAATATTATAATTATAGCTGATATCTATCAGTATGTATAACTTACTGGTTTATGTAGCCATCAATCAGGGGAAAATAAAAATAAAACCTGCAATGTATTTTGTCGACCAGTGTGATGAATTTGATTGGAGGGCAAAGTGTTACGCAACTACAGTATATCAAGTAATGTATTACAGCTGAATTTGAGGCCGCGACGTTAAAAAGGGAAAAATTAAAAAGCGAAGGTGCGAAAAAAGGCCAGCTAGCATTTTCGGGAAGCCAACAGCTCGTAAATTCGGGGAATAAGATTTTGTTCTCTAAAATTTTCGGCAATTTTAATTTTCAACTAAAGAATCCGAATAGATCAAATCGTGTTAGCTTACTTTAAAAGGCCATGAAATGATGTAGGAATGCACTAAACAACATTTTAACTTCTTTTCTTTAATTTTGTCTTTGGATGCCCCCGATCACACCCACGTAAATAACATCCCTGTATTTAGAAAATCAAAGCATTAGAAGGAAACAAAATAGAACACACTACTTTAAATTCTGCCAATTTTATTGTACAACAGTAGCATGTGACACAGTTAAGTTGCGAAGAAAACTTAAGTACGTGTACAATAGTGCTAAAGTCTTTAAGTTAAGGCACAACTAGTCTGCCAAAGCCTATCAACCAATTCTACAGAGAAAGTTGGCCGTTGCTACCAATAATGGATTTTTTACTTTCTGAAGCATTTTTCAGTCACTTGGAACACCAAGAAACCGTCCTGTATTAGTAGGTTATTGCGACATTTAATTAGTGTGGTTATAAGTTTGTTAGCATCAGGTAGATTTCAGATGTTCCAAGTGCAGCCAAACTGAGTAATTTCTCGCCTCGTGTTTAAAAAAATATTACTCAATGTGAAATTTTAAAGAAGAAAAAGAGAACCAAATGATTTATCAATCTTCCTTTGCTTTTAGAAAATGTTGACACATGTTTAAAATAATCCTAAGTTTTTTTCTGTCATTCAGTGAAAAATAATTCAATATAAGGCACTAAATTGCAATTATAAATCAATAAAAAACATACACTGCCAACTAAAAGTATAGTTAAAAACGAACAGTACAGCTCTAACAAGAACAAACACTAAAAATCTGCGTGTTATGGAACTCTTACAGAAGCAATGAGATTGAAGAGCTTTTTGGCAAACTGCTAGAATCAGTTGTCGCATTAATTTCTACTCGGTATAAATTATGCGTCACATGCAGTTGCGTCAAATATGATTCAGTTTAAATACGAATTTGAACCTGCAGTCTATTCGATTCTGGACCCGTCACTGTTCAAACTCAAGAGATATTACTTTGATGTTTCTGTTGTTATATGTTGGGTTAATTTACCACGATTGATCAATTTCCAGTTTTTGCGGGATTTGAATTACACTCGACACGACAGAGAAGTGACGTAAATATTTGGTCTCGTACTTTTAATATTTGTACGATTCGAGGGCCACTCTGCGTCCGCAACTTTGTTTACAGTACTGATACAGTTCTATGTCATCCACGGTACATCGGTACATTGATCGGGATTTTATTAATTTACTGCTTTTGTTGTGCATAAGAACTAGAAACAAATTTCAAGCTAATTATTATTACAGCAATGCTAAAAAATACCGTAATACCGTTATTTTATTTTATTGTCACAAGTGTTGGTGTTGAAAATCTAAATGCTATTTCAGAAAAAAATAATAGGAGAATAGTTGTTTTTGTAATATACTTAAATAGTGGATACTAAGAAAATTACCAGGAGAAAACTAAAGGCAACGAACCAACAAACAAACGATTTGCTTTCTTACTCTTTTGAAAAACCTGTATCCTGTGGTGAGTATACTACGAAAACGTATCGCTATAACTTGACCTTTTCTTTTTGTCTTGGGCCGAAATATGTTTCTTTGCGTTTGCCAATTCTTCATCCGAAATCCGTCACTACATTAGGTTGCTTGCTAAACACAAAATTTTCCAATTCGATAAATTTAAACCTAGCTGTAAATGAGAGCCTTTGAAGTCTTTTAACCCTGTTACTCCCACACTAAAACATCAAATCTTTTGTGGTTCCACTTTTTTGTTCTTATAAGTAAAGGTTTGGTTATACATAGACAAGTAAAAATAAACGATAAAACCGAACAACGTTTCGGGGTCGTCATGACGCATTTATTTCTATCACTCCGAACTTGATAATGGCGTCATGACGACCCCGAAGCGTTGTTCGGTTGAATCGTTTATTTTTACTTTTTTGTTCACGGATGAAAAGACGGTTGAGTGACCATTCTAGTTCAATTACTTTGCACAATACTGTTTGTTCTTCAATAACTTTGATTTAGAATTAATTTTTTTTACTGAATTTCGATTTTAAACTCGACGTGTGAGAGAAATAACTAATTATTATTAGTGCCTATATGCGAGTGACCACACTCTTTCCAGAAGACCACAGCAGTGAAATACAAACAGACTACAAATCTTTGAAACGTGATTTAAAGGAATGACCATTCTTGCACAATCAGCCCAAACAACCTTTCTGAAACAGTTAAGTGAAACAATATCGATACTCAAACAATTACCAATGAAAGTAATTTGCGACCCGTCACGGATTTTTTTTTTTTTTTTTCATTTTTTAACTCAAGGAGATGTCAAGAGGCCTGTGGAGTACCCGGGTATATTTCAAATGGTAAAAACCCATGAAGAATGAATCATGAAAGATCAAAGGGATGACTCTTTCTCAATTAAATTTGGAGGTTTCGACACAGTTGTGAATCAACGAGAGTATAACACGAAATAAA
Organism: Pavona decussata; assembly: GCF_977016875.1. Taxonomy (NCBI): domain Eukaryota; kingdom Metazoa; phylum Cnidaria; class Anthozoa; order Scleractinia; family Agariciidae; genus Pavona; species Pavona decussata. The sequence goes on from NW_028145462.1 coordinate 1,750,466, forward strand.
TTAATTGAAAGGCTGTCAGTGCAAAAAGTTCCAATCTATTTATATATATTAAATACATGACCAGTTCAAAGCTAGGACATTTTGCACTCAGCTCTCTCAATTGTGAGATTATACTAGCCCCTCCCCCTCAATTTGTTTAATAGAACAAAAATTTGTGCTCGCTCGCTCGCAGGCTAGTCATCCCTCTGCCTTGTAGGTGGGGTGGGACTGGCGACGATGTATGACCTCATGAACCCTAAAACATAGCTAGCCCAAGGATGTCATGAAATAATGACCTCATGTTCATACTATTGTTCATGATTATGACCACATTAGTGGGGAGGTTGGTAGGGGGGGTTGTTTCTAAAATGTTCTTAATTGTGATGGAGGCGGTGGGGGGAGGGAGGGGTGTTGGGAGGGGAAGGTAGGGAAAAGGGCAACGAGAATTTGACATGATTTCTTCGGAAAAGGCCTCGTTGGCAACTCCTTGAGTATTAGGCCAATGTGCTTTTTTCGCATCAATCGTTTTAACAAGAGTCCTCAAGTTGCTCAGGCTGATTCGTGTACGAAGAAGAGAACCTTGAAGCGAAATGTTCTCATACTCGGGCTGTCCGAGAAATGAGGTGATTCGTGAAAGTTCTAGAAAGAGACTCACTCACAGAACCCTTTTGGGAGAAAAAAGTTTTTAAGTTACTATACATTAGTTTATCTTAAGCTGCAAAACAGCCGCTTCGAATTCTTAAAAGGACAAGCAAATCACTGAAGGTTCAAGCACGAGGCGCAAAGCGCCGAAACTGCATTGTTGCCCGCGAGCCTTTTAACTCACTCCAAACCGTTCGTCCGCAGTGCGTTTCGTACAGGCGAAACTAACAACTGTTTTGCAGCTTAAGCTCATCTTTACTAGTTGGGGTATTTATTCCGACAGCTTGATCTTCTCCTCTCACTTGCTATGAACGGCAAGTTGATCCACAATAATCTGACGACTTGACTCCGTTGACTTGTCCCTTGTACACTTTCGAGCCATGTTCTATCCAAAAAGAAAAAACCCAAAACAAGAAACGTTAAGTTAATTTACGATATCTGAATTACTACAACACTTTCGCTTTGGCAATTAAAATTACGTTTCCAGCCTTTACTGACTCTCAGTTAGTGTTACCCCTACCCCTTTTCGCTTGTAGTTGAAGAAAGTCAACAAATAGGTCTCGAAAACCTTCCTGTTCGTGGCTTCTCTTAGTAAGCTATTTCTGTCTATTAACTTGGGTGGATTCCCTCCTTTCCTTACAATAAAGGTTTTACTATACGATTATATACGCTTCTTTCTATTAATCATGCATCATGGAAGCCTGTTGGTCAATGACGTCTTTTTTTGTAAGACACTGGTTGTCTTGACAATCCATCGATTAATTGAAAGGAGAAATTGGAAGTTGGACATTCATAGAAATGTAATTGCTTACCTCTCGAACAACACATAACACAGGTTCTGTACTTCAGTTCTGAATGCTTCCAGTGATGGTATGGATTGGATCACTTGTAAGGAAATACATTTTGTGGTGTTGGCTACTTCAATCTGTAAGGAAGTAAAAAAGTAAGGAAATCAGCGAATGTGTTGGGAGATCCACGCTGCTAACCTTATTCTCATATTTCTGAATGAAAAGAGAACAACGAACACAGTGACTACAACAGAGTGAGGTCACCGTTTAACAACTTGTACAAGAAACGCTTGCAATCCCGCGGTTAGTAATAATACAGCTATCCTTGGTGGTTGCAAGAACAATGATTGGTTATATTACTTATAAAAATGTCTAAATCAAAACGAAAAATATGGTATCGCAACGCACCTTCTGGAACCGACACATGCTTTAATTTTTACACGTTGTGGATGGCTGTGATGGTGCACGTGTATCGTGGAGACACTGATACAACAGGCGATGATAGGTTCTTCTACAGGGAATTAAACAGAAACAAATCAGCTAATGTTCTTAGAGATCAACACTACTGAAGCCACTTCCCCTTTTCTAACGCATGAAAAAACTGTAAATTTTTACCCAATCAACAACTTTTCGTTGCGATTTCATGACTGAAGCATATTTGTGAATTTACAATTTAAGTTTGCAGTATTTTTACTCCTCCTTTACGAGAAACAAGATTATGTCAAACGTGATTTCTTTTAAAATTCGTTGGCACACGTTATCACACTTTGGTGGACAGGGTTGCGGCTTGCATATCAGTTACAAAAGCATAAAAAAACTTACTAACCTAAGCGTGAAATACTGAGAGTGACAACCAGAGATGGCAAAGAGTCGATCACCAGCAGGACAGGTACTGCGCTTCTTGAAGTCGGGAACAACATCTGGCTCAGAACCTGAAATGTTCAGAAAAGTAAATTAATTGTGAGTTTTCCGGCCCTTTTTAGTGTTTTCCGCAGTATCTTGCCGCTCTGCGCAAGGGTCAATAACTGCATCATCAGGGCGTGAACTTAAGTTTCTAAATGGCATTACCCCAAGAGCTAGCAGGTCAGTGCTAAAATAGGAAAAAATACTTGTCAAACACTGAGAAAAACTGAAGCTGTACTACAGGAAAACACTCTAGAGTTTTATCGCCATGTACACGTAAAAAATCTAAATACGTTGATCAGCTAGTGTCGAGGAATTGTACTCTCTACACCAAGCAAGCTAATTTAGACTCACTCCACCCAAATAATCGGAAACAAATCAGTAATCTATATTTCATGTAAGGTGGTTTTAAAAAAGCCACAAGCAGGCCTAACATAAAGTAAGAGACCTGGATACTTAATATCCAGACCAAGGGGTTGAACTAGTGGCTACCGAGAAACAACTTCGGCTAGCGGTCAGAGCGGGACTTAACTCGCGAACTCCAGAATTTGAGGCCGGCGCTCTAACCACTCGGTCACACCACCTCCACGGCGATAAATTTAAAATTAACTTAAAAACCACGTCAACTGTTCAAGGTTTGGGAGAGGAAACGACATAAACAGGTGCACGACTGGGTGTCATGTTTTAAATTACTAACCTTTACACGCTTATGAAGCTCTTGATTAGTGAGCAAACTGACGACAGTGGGAAACAATTGTAACAGCATAGCAGGCACTGTCATGTCACGAAGTCACATCATGTCAAGCAGCCACATTATGTCACGCAGCTACATCACGTCACGCAGCCTCATCGTGTCATTCTTGACCTGAAAAATGTTCAAAATAGAAAACTCAGAGTGGTTGTCAATCAACTGACGTAAGCCCATACCATACTGCCGGCCAAATTACTACAAAGTTGTGGCTTAATTCTAATTGGCTGAAAACAGCAGCGAGCGCAAATATTACTTTCCACTCTCAATTCAATGACTTAGCTATCTACTGATTGTCTTGCATGTGAGGCCAATTCATACTGTGATGAACATAGTCGCAGCTGATGCTGCACAAAATTACTCACCACGTGGAGCAGACAGCAGAAACAGCAACATCGGGTTCAGTGGACTGTGGGAACTGGGCACGTCCTAAGTGCTGTTGTCATCCTTTCAGGTGGATCCTATGGACAGCAGTCTGCTGATATGACGGCCATGCTTCTGAGTCAACACTGATATGATGGGGACGTTGATACACGTGCAGGCAGTCATGTATACAGGACATAGGACTGGCTTAACATCATGATACGGGGACGGCGGAATTCTAAGAAGCTGCTTCAGCTTTCTGATGATGATGATAGTAATGATGATGATGCACAGGTACACGACTCCTACAACTTTCTGAACAAATTTTAACTCAAAAAGTTTAGTATCTGTGAAAAGGTAAAGAACTCAAACCAACTGAAAAACTGAACTGCTTCGAGTGCTTCTAAGCGTTTTAGCATTGATACGGGACGGGACGGGACATCCATACACCGGCAGGCAGTCATCAATAGGAACCTCAGCATCATGAGATGGTAACTAAGAGTCTGTCTTGTTCAGCTCTAGGAGGGCGACAGGACATGGCATCCGCAACAACCTAGTAAAATTGTAACTCAAAATATTCACAGATTAGTAGCCAGCTGGAGAAAGTGAAATATAAGTGACATATACTGAGTTGATAGGCTGTGATACAGTACATTGCAGCAAAAATAGAAACAATGTATCCCCACCCAAAAAGAATTTTTTTCTGGTATTAGTTATTTTAAGAGGTTGAGTTTCAAGTTTGAGTTAAGTTCGAGGTCGATTCATAATATTATAGAGTTTATGGTTAATTATTGATTTTAGTGTTTAGAGTTTAAGGTTTATTTTAGTTTGAAAACCTAACCTAATTTTATAGTATTTTATCCCGAAAGCTTACCTAAATTTAGTGTATTTAAACCTAGACACTGATTTTTAGTATTTAAAGTCTAGCACCGTTTTTACTTAATGCAAGCCTAAGCTCCTTTGGCATTATGGATAATGTTTAGCGGCATATACGAAGCACTATTATTTATTTAGGTATAATTTCATACACTGCACCTAAAAGTGAAAATTTTTCCTCGAACTCAAACTCAAACTCAAACTCAAACTCCCGCATGTAAATAATTGCTGTTAACCAGTTCCCCGCAACAATTATTTCTTGTTTCTTTGATTTAGACAAAGCGTTAAACACCGATCTCAGTGGCCGTATATCCTATCGAGACGAAATTTATTTCAGGCTTGTTCTGACGTGTGATAACGCATGACAATTACGGATGAACAGTAGAAAATTTCACGGGTACCACAATTAAAGTACGTTTGGCCTGTTATTTTTGCCTCACCTCTTCTGAAAGTCCACTGCTATATGTCTGCGGGCTGACAGTCAGCTAGAATTGTGGCTAAAACACCACGATCCCACGAAACGGCCTCCAGCTGTTCAGAGGACTGGCAGGAATGTGTCTCAGTATCGAAGACGATGACACTGTCTGAAACGTCCTGAAAAATTCTGGTCAAAATTACACTTTGTAAAAAAGCAATTGTAATAGTGAAACAACTAGAAGCAGATTAAATCAATTCTCTGTTTTACTTATACTGCTTTTGGTGTCCTACTAGAAAAATTAGTTGTTTAACTGACGGAAACTACATATAAGGTATACAGGTTGGAATCCTGCCCCAGTTTCCAGCCGGAACTTTTAACCTGTCTGACCAAGCGTGCTGAACCTGTTTGCAGAAGCTCGATTTGAATCTAATGAGGCCTCAGACATTGTTCTAATCTTTGATCCCTTCAAATGCCTTAAATATGAACCCAACACTATGTAAGTAGAAAGGTAAATTAGACCCACAAAGGTCAACTGGGTTTGAATCTTATTTGATTGAAGCCACGGAACCTGGTGTGCGCTTTTCATCTTGTTAAGCTGTCTTACCTGTACCCGTCTTAACACAAATGGAAGAAAAGTGAACCAGTTACCATATTAATGATTACTTGGAAGTCAATCCAGTCTGATTGAGGCTTCACGGATCTTTCTCGAGCTGTCGATCTACCTGCTTTCAGTTCAACGTCAAACGTAACCCAGCACAATTAGTACAAAAAAGAACCACTACCAGCGGCCAATTTAGTTTGAATTTCATTTGGTTTGTTTTTGGTTTTTCTAACCTGCTGACCTGCTCCAAACATCTCAGTTGAGTAGCATAACACAATTTATCACTACCACAGTGGTCAGTTGGGTTTGAATCCCATTGTACTGAAGCTTCAGAAAATGTTTTGAGATTTCGAGCCAAGCTATTCTAATATCTTGCATGGAACACTGAACATTATCACGGCAGAACATTGTGTTGGAAGACAATTAAGCCAACTGTCTGTGTTCTTGAGATAACAGCTTCTTAGAGTTTCTACAAAGTACTAAACAGTTGTTGAGAATATAAACTGGATTCCAAGAACGGGCACTCGTCATCCATTCCTTGTCATTTATTCCGGTTTAATGATCGAATCTGAAAACCGCAAGTCTGCCCACCATATACTTACAGTTTTGTGTACATGCTCCAAAGCCATCTGAGCAGCGGTTAGCCTTCAGTTGATGAAAAGCGGTTCAAGAAAGTGGCTGTTGAAAAACATCTTGCACGGAATAGAAACTGAAATAGTACAGAGTATCATTTGTTAAAACGACGATAAAAAATAAAATGTGCTCTTACCTCTCGCGTTCGATGCCATGGATCTTGACGTAGCTTAACTTGAGTGTGTGTTATGCACAGCAAACTGACAAAGACTTGTGAATTCTCTGTCTTAGGATTCAATAAGGAACACAGACGGTGGCACGCAATGGAAGACCTTCACCATTGGACATCTGTTACGTCTCAACTGTATTCTCCGGTCGGAGGAACTCAAGGATCCTTCTGAATGCCGTTAGTGGACTTAATGCCTCTTGATTTCGCATTCCGAAAAAAAAGTTATGCCGGATGAAGAAGAAGAAAAAGGAAAATTCTCTGGACGTCTTCAGAAGCTTCTGATCGCCGTAAGTGGATTTGGTGCGTCTTGATTTCGCATTCCGAAAAAAAAGTTACACCGGACGAAGAAGAAAAAAAAGGAAAATTCTTTGGACGTCTTCCGAAGCTTCTGATCACGGTAAGTGAACTTGATGGGTCTTGATTTCGGACTCCAAAAAAAGTCACGCCGGATGGATCGAGAAGAAAAAAAGAAATTCCAGATGTCTTCGGAGGTTTCAGCTAGTGGAGAGGAATCCGAAGTACTCTGAAGTGTCCAAATCCAGATGATTTGAATTTTCGGCCTGAAACTAAAACGTTAGTTGCCTAATAAACCACACAAGAACACGAATGAAACGCGCATACAGCCTGTTATTTGTTTTTTTTATTTTAAGAAATGAAGTGCCATTTTATGGCTTTTACATTCATGCGACTTTTCCTGTAAAAAGTCGCAAATCAAAGTGCATCCATTGAATGTCGTAGCTGTTGTCGCAGAAAAAGACGTTGACTCTTGTAAAAAAAATTCGTCGTTTTTTGCCTGAAACCGAATCAAATGCATCCATTGAATGTCGTAGCTGTTGTCGCCGAAAAGAACGTTGACTGTGTTTGAAGAAAAAAAAATCGTCGTTTGCTTCCCGAAACCAAATCAAAGGCATCTATTGAATGTCGCAGCTATTGTCGACGAAAAAGACGTTGACTTTTTCTGAAGAAAAAAAAATCGTCATTTGTTTCCTGAAACCGAATCATTTGGTTAGTATTGTTCCTGAAATAAAATAGCTGTGTTAGTACTGTTTAGTTAAGTGGTCGCAGTTAAAGAATAAAGACACAAGACGCAAAATAAAGACACAAGACACAGTTTTTTGTTTTATTTCCCTACTCGTACAAGCTACATTATAAGTTTCCTGAAACCGAATCATTTGGTTAGTATTGTTTCTGAAATAAAATAGCTGCGTTAGCGCTGTTTAGTTAAGTAGTCGCAGTTAAAGAATAAAGACACAAGACGCAAAATAAAGACAAAAGACACAGTTTTTTTGTTTTATTTCCCTAGGTGTACTAGTTACATAGTTTCCTGAAACCGAAACATTTGGTTAGTATTGTTCCTGAAATAAAATCGCTCTGTTAGTACTCTTTAGTTAAGTAGTCGCAGTTTAAGAATAAAGACACAAGACACAGTTTTTAAGCTTTATTTCCCTACGTTTATTAGTTACATAATTTCTTAAAGTAATGTTAATTACTGAAGCCACAGGACCTAAATTAAACATGCGACCGGGCGCGCTCCTACATGAAAAATTTGGCGTCCAGGAAAACCGAAGAGTGCTCCTGTGTCCGTAAAACTCGACACTCCGAGTAAACGGAACACTCCAGGGCCCCTGGACGTTACGCAGGGATCAGCTGTGGCTTGGTATCGATAAAATTAATACCAAGCTTGCGCGTGCAGCACAGGAACTGTGCCGAAGCTGTAACCCGAATTGACCGGAATCGTGACGAAAAGCCGAAAAAAAAAAAAAAAAAAGGCCGAATGAGAGCGAAGTTCAAATCGAAATCCGGACCGACCTTTAACGGAAGATAACATCATTTCCAACCAATGCTTTCTACGGCGATTCGGGAGTACTATTCGGTAACACGGGCGATTTGTTTTCAGCAATGATTGGGAACTGCTGTTATCTTCCGGCGTGATACAGCTTCGTGGCGGTATCACGTGGTTAACCCACGTACCTCATGCCAGAGTGCATGATTGGCTGCTTCTCCTCCATGGTTGTGTTGCAATCTCCTGTCGTAGTTGGAGCGAAGGCGGGCGATGTTAGGCTTGAATGGACGACAAGTCTTACCTGGCACGGGTACCGGCCGGCCAATAGCACGTTTTCACGACCACGTCATCCGAATACAGCTACCGGGGTTCAATTTGTGTGACTGAATTTTTGAAGTTGTCTGAGGTTTTATCCCTCTTACGCTACGCAAATACGAAAGAAAACAGCCCTAAATTTTAATCGACTCATTGAAGCAATTTTCGGGTTAAAGATGAAATTGCAGTGGTCGTATCCAAATTACGTCATCGCGAAAACGCACTAGTCGTATAATACAGCAGATTTAACATGCGTTGCTGGGAGTTATCTTCCGTTAAGCCCCAAGCGAACAAATGTAATCCTCTTTAAAACCCCAATAAGCGCTAATAGTATGAGAATGTTTTCCTTTCCCCTGAATCTAGTTTTACTCGCAGATTTTCGCGCGCCAATTTCAAGCTTGTCCTGCAACGCAAGTTAAAACAGCCTGTGATTAATCTGTCATTATTATTCCTATATGCTATCTGCAATGTTTACACTCTTCTTTCTAATTCAAGAAACTATTTGCACGAGAAGGTATTTTGACTACACTTACTATAATCACTTCAGGATGGATGCGAGTATAACTGACGTCTTTTTCATTTCAAGCCAAACAGTCGGCCTTGCAAGGCAAAGGAAAATTTCATGTAGTGCGTTGTAGTCAAATACATTCATAGTGCAAAATATTTGATATTACCTTCTTCGGGTCCGGATCCTTGTCACGTCGTCTCCTTCCATCGCCGTCTTGGCAACTACCTCGTACCTCGTCTACTTTCACTGACTGCCTTAGCTACCTAAGCTTACCATTGCGCGAGATGATCTTTGGTCTTCTTTCTTCGACCGGCCGGCACCAAAGAAGTGCCAATACAGTGCCAGTGTAGTACCAGTGCTGGACCAGTGAAGTCTTTGAGGGACGTTTCGTGCTAAACCAGTCTCCATAGGTTGTGAAGACTACATACGCCTACGATTTGTAGACGATCTAAGTTCTCTCGCCCACAAGGTGCAATGCAGGCCTTTCTCATTTCCAGAGAAGACTCCTCTCACGAGGCAAGATCAACAAAGAAACAGATATACGTGAATTCGCTTGTGACGAATTGGCTTTCGTATTCGTCTCATTGCCCACGCTGCCAAAGCAAGAAAAGCCTTCCAAATGCCTGTCACTTTATAATCCTGAAACTACTTTATTATCTAAAATGATCTAGATCTTTGCTTCTTTACTAACTGTCAGGCTGCCCATGGTGCGGCTCCAGGTGCTGTGATGATTCTCCGTCGTAGATTAATCTCGAAGACTACGTACGTAAACAATCTAAAGTAAGGTCTGTGCATTGTCCCATGATGTTCCACTAACTATTATAACCCTATTCAGACCGGAGAAATAGGTGGGGGAGGGGAGCGCTTCCAGATGATGAAAAAACAGACGAAACAAGCATCAAGCCGGTCTGAATAGTGTTATGAAGTCACGAATTTCCTGAGAACTGATCTACGCTCGCAAAGTTGGCGCTAGGCTACCATCTTTGTTCGTTAAAATGTTCTGCATGCATCATTCTGAATCCGAGATCGATAATTTTCTTGGCCAATTACGAGGCGTCTAACAAAGACAATAGTCGTCCAAAACTGCGAGCCTGGCGAACTATCTACCTGTAACTAGAGAAACCATTAAACTTGTAAGGAGTGGCCAAATAAGGTCTCCCTACAACAGCTGAATGGCCTTGCGTATCCAGTTGACTAAATTTTACTCTTCAATTAAATAAAGTCTGGTTGAACCTTACGATGAAAAGCCTCACTTTTTACAGCGCTTAGACTGTCAAGAGAAGCGTGATAGATAAATTGAATTTCGCGCAACTAAGCGAGAGAACGCCACGAAGACGATGATGACGATGACGACGTGTTGCCGAGAACAGTCGACGTTGAAACCGATGAACTCGAGAAAAAATGTGCCGATCGAAAAAACATCGAACAAAAGACGAATAATTTGAAGAAAAAAAGTACGACTGAATGAAATCCGATACCTAGCCGAATAACCCAATCCACAGGGGTCTTCAGGGGAGGCGCGCGAACCATACCCAGGGGACCCATTAACTAATTAAACTACAGTTAAGTTAAGCCGAATGAGAAGTCCGCGGACTTCTGGCCGAACGTGTGTGTATAAAGTGTGTTTTGTAAGGTTCATCCAGAGCTCCTATTTAACCCCCATTCCCAACCCACAAGGAAAAGACTAACCAATGGGCTCCTGCCCATATTGAAGATGTTTTCTTTGCCTCGATTGGTTGAGGCGAGGCTGACGTTAGTCTGAAGTGACTGGTCGAACGACTGGCCAATAGGGAATCATGGTTTTTAGGCTGGGAACTTGGTGTGGGGGCTGTGGTTCAACAGCTGGCAATTGGGTGTACTATGGTACTGGATATGACCATTTGTGCGCCATGGGGTTGAGGCTGATCATAAGCGTGAAGACCATTACGTTTGCTGTGACGCTGGATGCATAGGAGCCACGGATATTCAGGATATTTCGCTGTAATGCTGGTTGGAGCGGCAATGTATTTTGTTTTGACGTCTGCTCAGGAGAACCGAACTAAAAATTAAAAGGAAAACATAATTTCAATATATCGTTACCACACCATCACCAAACAATCCAAAACAACCTACAATTAATATATTTAGGGTTTTAAAAGTTTTAAAATAGGAGGCTAAAAGCGCCGACTGAACGAGAACGCCACAAAACAATAGGTTTAATGAGCAAAAACAATCGCTCTGCACGTGCGTTTTTCATAATGGTATATTTCTTTGCTGTCCTCTGTAAAACAAGAACGTCAAATGACCAAATGCTAGGTTTTTTGGGGAACGTGAACACTCGATGTTGAGTTTTTCATTTTCTTTCTTAACTTGAACGCCACTCCTACCAATTTGGTTCCTGGATAGTTTGCCGTTTCTGTAGAAGTTGAACGAGTTGAAATAATCGCGAAGTAGCAGAAATGAAATAAAGTTATTTTTTCAGGTGACGTTTTCGTTGTCGTTGCTGTCGTCGCTGCTTAAGCTCCCTATAAGATGTGAGAGTCTTGAGCCTGCCCTGCGTTTCTTTATTATCCTTAAAACGTTTGGATAAGGCGCCATATTACTATTATTAAGTACGTAAATTATGATCATCCGGGTGAGTGTAGTCCTGAGAAGGACTGTTTGTGGTGACTTTGACTGACGTTTCGACAACCTGAGCGGAAGTCATCTTCAGAATCAAGTGAATTGTGGAACGTCAGTAGGTGGTATATACGTCTCTGGTCAACGAAGTCCAGATGTTATTGGTCGTTTGTCAGTAAGCCGTGATGTAATTGGCTGTGAAGACTGTAAAAAGTGATTGGTGCGTTTCGATCCGTCTTTTGTTGGTCAAAAAAGTCCGTGGGTCTATTGTTAGTAAAATGTCTATTGTTTGTCTGTTTCGTTGTTGTTGTCAATAAGTCGTTTGTATGGTGCAGGTAGTTGTAGGCAACGGTTGAGTGGCGTTTGTTTTAAGTTAGTAAACCAGCTTTCCAGAGTGAGTCGTTGATAGTAATTTGTACTGTAGGTAATGCACTTGGCAGAGTCCCAGTCGATTCTGTGGTTCGTTTGTAAGAGGGGCTCAGCAATGTCATTGTTGATATCACCATTTACAATATTACTATTATTATTATTATTATTATTATTATTATTATTGTTGTTGTTGTTGTTGTTGTTGTTGTTATTATTATTATTATTATTATTATTATTATTATTATCATTATTATTATTATAAGTAAAGGTTTGGTTATACATAGACAAGTAAAAATAAACGATAAAAGCGAACAACGTTTCGGGGTCGTCATGACGCTTTTATCAAGTTCGAAATGATAGAAATAAATGGCGACCCCAAAACGTTGTTCGGTTTTATCGTTTATTTTTACTTGTCTATTATTATTATTACTATTTAAATTGAAAATCGCCCTTAAAGAGGGCTACAGTGTTGTAATTAAGAATGGGCCGATAGCAGTTTTTTCAAATCGATCCGATACGAGTACGATATTTACCTTTTTTATATATCGATATCTATACCGTTATTATGACGTCATCATCCAAGACTTTTTCAGTGATGTTATCATCTACACTCGAAAAATACCCGTGATAATCTGTAAACTTAAACAAAAAGCACGCAGTCCTAGCCTTAGCAACAGTGTTTCAACTTTAATTTTGTGATACTTCGTTCGAGTTCAGTGCCACAGCACAAACACAAACGGAAAAATATGGTTTTTCAGCACTAAAATAGCCTTCAAATATTTAAGTGACCGGTCACGTGAGCAGTATCGAAAGAAATCGAAATAGCCGATATTTTTCGCAAGTATCGATATGGTGTCGATGATATCGAGTATCTGGTATCGATATGGGCCCACTCTTAGTTTTAATCAGTCCACAACAAACAAGATAATAATTTGAAAAAGGTTTTTGGACTCCTTTCCTAAATTGACGGGAAAGACTTCCGCTCAGCCCCATGCGTAATTATACATGCATCACTGTCATACTGAACCCTCTCACACAAAGAACGAGCATGAATAGAGTTTGAGTCGCAAAATGCATACATAATTAATGTCAAGGGCCGTGCGGAAATCTTACCCTAAACCGCTACATATTCTTATTTTTCAATTTTTTTGGGGACGTAAAGCAATAAAGACAAACACACTTTTTCATTTTGGGTGTGGAATTAGACCAAGACTTACCTTTAAATTTCTATGGCTTTAAAAGCAGCGTATTGTTGTGACTTGACAACGTAATTTGTACGGCAGCTTAAACTCGAAGTTTTTCTTTTGCTCTTGAAATTTCTGCAAAGAATAAGAAAGCTTTAATTTCAATGTACAACGGTCCACATTCGAATGTTGCAATCAGAAAATAAACTGAACAAACAGATTGGAGAAAATTTTAAATTCATATAAGCAAATCTAACAAGATTTATTTGACATGCATGCACGTGTGAAAGAATAAGTTCAAACGAACGCAATATGTTTAAACGTGAAAACTGCAACTAACCTGCTATAGTCCCCCACAATAGGCTTCAAATGTACTGCTGAATTCACGGTGCTTTACTGCTATTTCCGTTGATATTCCGGCGAACGAAGGCGGACATGTTTCTGTTCACTGCAGCTCGAGTTGTGTGTCAAAAAAAGTCAAATTTGAATAAATTAAAACGAACTTCAACGACGAGTTTGGAAAGCGCGCTACTTCATCCCACGTGCTTCATACTCTTCTCTGATTGGCTCATTGCATTGATTACTAGTAGCAACGCACGATATATCGCAACGCACTGCAATGGCTTTGCACGAACTGCACGTGAATTGTTGCTCATCATATCACCTATTCACTGAAATTAGCGCCCTTTTTAGAAAAAAAAAAAATGTTAATTTTAATAAAAAAAACTGTGTCGAGTTTGGACGAACAATCAGCCCTGCAAATTGTCTTGCATTATAATTTCGCACAAAATTGCGGCAAGAAAAAAATGACTATAGTGCAACATTTCCTGTGGTTTTTTCGTTACCACAAACAGGTGAAAAAAGACTGAGTTAACATAACAGCGCGATTAAAATTGGGCCAGATGCCTTTTTTCAAAATCCCGAAAACTGTGTGCAGAATGTTTCTCAACAAAATTTTCATTTTTAACGAATTTGAACGCTTAAGGCTGGTTTCCATATGATCGCGGATCGCAGATCACAGATCGCAATAAGGTCTGCGATCGTCTGCGATCATATGGAAACTACCTCTGCGATCGTCTGAGATCCTGCGATCGCGATCGCAGACGATCGCAGAAGATAGAACCATGTTCTATCTAAAGGCTGGTTTCCATATGATCGCAGACGATCGCAGACCTTATTGCGATCTGCGATCCGCGATCGTATGGAAACCAGCCTTTAGTTTAAAAATCGTAATAATATTACACTAGCCATTACCACCAAACAATAGGGCAAAAAGAACTGGAAAACACTCAACGGATCCGCCAAGTTTTCGGAACTTTCCAAAAGCTGCACCTTGATGCCAAATTATCATTAAATATATGGTTCCATGATCCGCTTGCCGTGAGTTTGGCCTCTTCTATCTAAGGCAAACCACTGTTTTCCTTTTTTAATCACTGGATATGCCATGAACGTCATGTGCAAAATTTACTGGCCTTGAAATTTTAGATTACGCGTAATTCGCCGAGGGAAACATTAAGGGTCTTGGGAAAACAAAACTCGCTGTTTCCCGTGGGGCCAGTAATTTTAATACCTTACGACTTTATTGCAAAATGTTACAAATCCCAACTGCAAATAAAAAAAATCTAAGTATCACAAATGTTAAAAATTTCGGTGAAAAACAGGAATACACCTTTTTTAATTGCTTTTACCGCGGTTTCAAGGTGCACGACTTGATCACGTGCGAGTCGAACGTTCAAGTTGCTGTTTCGCTGGGGAGTTGGTGAGTTTTGTTCGCCCTAGGGAGTTAGTGAGTTTTGACCCATGGCACGTGACACGTTGTCCTCCAATCGGAAAACGTGTTTGAGTTGGGAGGTGTAACAACAATGTTTAGTTCGTCAGTAGTCACGTCAATGCCCGGCGGAGGTACTTTATATCCTGGGAGGGGGGGAGGGGAGGGTGGGGGCTGTAAGATCTTAGCTCATTCAAACATTTCATGGCAACTAAAATGCCTGAGATTGAAGCCAGAAAAGTGAGAAAATAAGGTGGCCTGTCCCTCAATAAAATAAAGATTTTTTTCTTCCTCCGAGAACTGCGTTATTAATGCGGTATCACATTTAAAAGAACAAGTTAAACAATTAAGCACTTCATGAGAAGCGTAATGTGTAAGACAACGCTTCATTCTCTTCCTTTTATTTTCGCCCTCTCTCTTTCTTTCTTTTTTCTTTTTTTTTTTTTTTTTGTGGTCATGTAATTCCTTTGCATGCTATTCGAAAAACGACTTGTTTCAAAAGAGGTGCTTTGCATGCAATTTTGTGCTTAGAACAAAAATTAATTGATGCTTCTCGCAGAAGCATTCTGTTGTAACATTAATTATAATGTTGTTTCCAAATAAAGACCATAGGCTGGATTCACGAAGCACCCTTGATGAATCCTGAATATTGTTTTTTGACAATAGCCTATTGTTATGCCAACATCGGCCATTGTTAAGGAACAATACTTAGGTTATATCTTAACTTTTAAGAAGGCTTCGTCAATCGTGCCTCAGATATTTGAGAAAAAAGGAAGGAAATTTATGAATTTACAGCTGAAACGTTTCGTGCATTTAGTTCAGCAAACACTGAAATAATTGCATTGCCAACAAATTACCTAAGATAAATGTCGTAAATCTCCATATATTACGACGCCATGGAATTTTCCTTGTCTCAGAAAGAATGTTCTATGTTTGAAACGGTGTTCATTTCACTTTATCGCTCGGAACCGATGGCTTCTCCTTTGAGTAGCGCACCCTTATAAACCTCAGCTGAGCACACGAAGATAACACCGGTAAGCCCCAAGTGATTTTAAACGGCTCAATTCACGCTTGTTTTTGCTAAACAGAAATAGTACCATACAAACAATTGTTTTAAATTAGTGAGCGGAAAGTCACGCACGAATTAAAGGGTGGCTTAACGTCCTTGACAAATTATTTTAAGGAGGTTAGTTTCTAAAGAACCTATGTTGCTTCGTCGGTGTGGGCAGTAGAAACGAAAGCGTGGTTTAATGAACAGAGTTGATAAGGTAATCTTGCTCCCCTTAAAGAGTTTCAAGAGCTAACGCTTGAAACTTCCGCTCACGAAGCTCTTTACGGTCGCCAAATTACCTTATCAGCTGTGTTGATAAAGCCCAACGTTCGACAAATTATTATAGTCACGATTCTGTGCTCATGATATTGCACTGAAATCGAGTTACTTTTCTAGTAATTAAATGTATAAACAAAATTTATATATTTTTTTTCAAATTGGTTCAGCCTGCAACATGAATATCTCGAAACGGTTTTTGTCCATCAATACAGGTTCAATTTCCATTGACATTTTTGGCTACATTTTATAATTATATGTATACAGCTATTTCAATTTAAGTTGTCGGATCAAAGTATAAAGCTGTTATAAGACAAGACCTCAAGATTCTGTGGATTTTATTTATGAATAAGTTCATAAAAGTCAGCTATGCCTCGTCCGTCCAGTGTAGACATACGATGGTGAGCCATTTGGATGAAAGAAATGTTAGGATATCAAGTGGATGAGGTGGAAGCCTCTTTGAAGATGTCTTTAAGCTTTGATCCGACAACGTTAATTGAAATAGCTTCGTGAATAATTGCTATAAGTGAAAGCACACAAATATACACATTAAAGGGCGAGTTTTGACAATTCCTCTTTCCTAATGTAAACAAGGTTTTTAAGTGCACGGTTATTTTGTAAGTTGTATTCTGTAATGGGTATGCACACAATAAGTGACACTTCCTTGAATCCCTAACTCGGACAGAGATGTTAGATCCATGAGAATTACTGTATACCGACGACGGTATGTCAGCTCGCTGGTAGATCTCTTAAAAATAATACCACTGCATACAAGTGTTGTCATGAAATCTAGCTGTGATACCATTACCATAATAGAAACTGGACTGCATGTTCCAATTATGAATGAAATTGTTTTTTATCTTTTGGTTACAGCTAGAACACCACTAACTCACTCACGCACGCAATCACTCAATCACTCATTTACGCACGCACGTACTCACTCACGCACGCGCGCACACAATCACTCACTCACGCACGCACGCACGTACTCACTCACTCACCCACCCACCCACTCACTCACTCACTCACTCACTCACTCACTCACTCACTCACTCACTCACTC
>NW_028145462.1:1770000-1885000 GCF_977016875.1 Pavona decussata
GTAACTTTTTTTGTGCTAAATAACTACATGTATATAAAACCGTGTTTGTTAGATTTTGCTCAGTATCGTTCAAAAAGTTTAGCAAGAAGCTGATGGGCACAACCTAAGTGTTATCTTTGAGCTTCAATGCTGGGCAAATTTTTAAGCAGGCCTGTATGTAAACGATGGGTAAGAGAGTTAGAAACTGTGGTGCTGCGTCGGTGGGGGTGGGGGGGGGGGGGGAGGGGGAAGGGGGAGAAATGAATGTTTGGCTTATCAATAGAGTTGATAAGGTAATTTAACCACCGTTAAGAGATTGAAGGGCTGACTATGGTCAGAGAGAATCCGATTCACTCTGACGAAGGGCTAAGGCTCGAAACGTCAGCACTGGAATCTCTTTACGATGGCCCGGCAAATTACCTTACAACCAACCTTACCTTAAAACCAAACATTCTACATGTAAACGTTTGTTTAAATGCTATTTAAGGACGGTGCCTACTATTGTTACTGCGCATATGTTCTGAGCATCACGAGATACTCGGGTTTCCTATAGATGGTGCCTACTAATACAGGGATATTTTTGCGCGGCTTAAAACTATGCGGAGAAAGCAGAACTTAGCTAGTGCTTTGGTATCCAAACAGAAAGTTGCGGGTAACCATGCATTTTTCAGAGATAATAAAGCTTCAATTTGGAAAAAAAAGGCCATACGTTGCTTTGTATTTTACTGCTTTTTAGAATAATTGTTGCTTAATTATCTCTAAGAACTGCTTTTCCCGCATAGTCATAACCCGCACAAAAATACTTCGGTATTAGTAGGCACCGTCCTTAAAATGGCAAAGTGGTTTTAACTTTGGGACCACGGGCAAGGTCCTCAGTTGTGACTATTCGCATTTAAGCTGTTGAACAGTAATTCCTCATGATTTTGTTAATTCAAAGAAGAAAGGGTTTTCCTTTAGCTTTTTAAACTCATCGAAGCTGTGAAATGGCCGGGTTGAATTCCGGTCATTCTTGAGTGTTGTAGCCTCTAGTTTATGCATGTTAAGTTTCTTTAACAGGGTTCATCAACCAGTGCACGTACAACAACAAGTCGTACTCCGATTACGAGCAAGTTGAGCTGTATAACAGCACCGATGATCAGAATAACGTCTACTGCCAAATATGCACATGCTACAGAGCAAAGTTGATCGATTGCAGATTAGATGAATGTCCTGGCTCATTATGTACGAGTGAAGAAAAATACTTTCCACCAGGCACATGTTGTCCGTATTACAAACCGCCAAGTGGGAAAGATGGTAAGTAATGTCGACATGTATTCCAAGTTGATATCATTCCTGGGTTCATTTCCCAGGGGGGAGGGGGTTATCGCCATTGCCATCGTCAACATCGTCGTACTGGCTTTCTCCACCAAAGCTGTAGCTGATTGTTCACAGAGAAGATTGCTCCACTGGAAACCTAAATTTTTTGCAGTAGTACACATTCTCGACTTGAAGAATTTATACTCACTGGAGCACTCAATACAGTCAACTCCCTTTATTGCGCACATACTCGGGACCGCAAGGTAGTGTCCTCAATAGCAAGAGACCGTAATAGCAGGAATGTATTACAGTCAAACGTCTGTAATTTATTTTCTGCCGGGGGGTTAGTTGTTTCCCGTATTATCGGCGTGTCCGTAACAGCGAGGTGGCTGCAAGGAGAGTGTTGATTGTATAGGGGCCGACTTTATTGAGTGAAGAAATCACGTGTGCTGTAAACGGGTACCTCCTGCACCAAAGACTAACGCTATAAACGCGGTGACCCTGGAACTGGTAAACCCCAAAAGGAAAGGGGGGGGGGGGGGTGCTTCCATATGAATAGCGGTGAACGTTATGCCTTAAAACAGACTTCTCAAACACATTAATAATTCATGAAGAGAAAACGAGGAAAATCACTTCTGTGACCGTGGTTTGGATATGTGTTCCTAACTACCATAAAATTTTGCCAACTTTAGCCTTGAATTTCTCCAAGAATTACTGATCATTTGCGAAGTCATATCAACCACTCGAAAGTCGATTAAAAAAACTCGGCAGCGCCTCGTTTTTTCAACCTACTTCTCAGTGTTTGGATATCTGATGAAACACACCTTCTTCTGTTTGATATATTACATCCAGTGGATGGCAGAGACGTATCTGTTTTAGATAAAGAAAATTAAACGAGAGATGAATGACATGCAGCACCTTTCAGAAGCGTCCAAGGGTTGGAAATATATTTGTCCAATATGATTGTAATTGCAGCGTGCAAAGAATTAAAACCAGGTGACACATTTATCGAGGACAATCGCGACCGGACGTTTCGATATCGTTGCTTCTGTTTAATTGGAAACCACGTGGACTGCGAAAAGATTGACATCACTGGAGACTTCATCAATGCAAGAAAAGGTGAAAATCCTAAATGATAATTTTCTGAATAAATTCTAGGTTAATTATTACCTTACAGGGTTACCTCAGTTAGTTGTACTATCACTTTAGCCCTATCTAGACCGGGATGTTTTTCGTCTTCCCTGGGGCCCCAAGGGGGGGGGGGGGGAGGGGGGTTTGAAGGTGGATCCCCCCCCATCTCTATAACTCTGATAGTATTAGAGCTCACCAATCGCAAAGCTATGCAAAGCCTTTTAATTACCTCTTAAGTTTTTAGTTCTTTGAATAAACAGATGTTCTCAGGATTTCTCTTCTTCCCGTCCCCTGGAAACTGAGTTTGAGTGTGTACAGGTTTGAGAAGATTAGGAACTAGGTTGTAAATCCTAGTGTAACGAGAAGCGTGACTGGTAGAATATACGAGCAATATGTTGGAAGATTGTTTTCGTTAATTTTGTTTGGATCTTCTTTTCGCAGCACCATAACGTTTGTCGTTCAACGTCGCCGTAAGCAAGGTAATCAAAGTAAGTAGCCTTGCGCTATTTTTTATCTACTGATCCACGCCCCGGGAGATACAATTACGTATGATAAAATGCTAAAGGAAAGTAGCGCGGAGAACTAAAAGAAACTAGGAAGCTTATATGTGATTGGGTCTCCTCAAACTAAATATGATCAGATACGGTATAATTAGGCCTACCCTGGGACCTTAGCTCGCCTTAACTCGCCTTAACTCACAACTTCAGATTATGTTCATATTTCCTTAACTCGCCTTAGCTCGCCTAAGCTCGCACTATCTCGCACAAACTCACTCAATCTCGCCAAATGGGATAGTTTGGTGTCTGAATGCTATATAATTAATAAAGTACAGGTCGCCATGTCCAATTAGGAAAAAAATTCAATTCCTAAATTTAAATAAGATCTGGCTTCGTTCAATTTTGGAGCTCATCTGAAATTTTTCAATTAATTTTTTTGTAATTGGACAACATGGAGCCTTATTATATGTACAAGACATACAAAGATTGCAAGGCATCTTTTGCATGTATGTTACTAAAGCATATAATAATAAATTTATCACCTCAACTTTAGGTGGGTCATTTTCTCCAAACTCGCCTTTACTCGCACAAACTCGCAAGTAATAGGCAAGCTCAATTTTTCCTTAACTCGCCTAAACTCACATTAGCTCGTACAATCTCGCGGCGAGTTAAGGTCCCAGAGTAGGCCTATAATTACACTAAGTCTTATTAGTATATTACATACCGAGATAATCACATGACGTAAAGTCAATAAGAAAAGATAAAACATAAACTAAAAGATATATACGCAAAGATATTCAATAACGTTCATTGTCAGTAATAATAAATAAAATGAAAATAAATAAATCACTTAATTTAAGTGTCAAACTATATGGCGCAGAGCACTAATTGGGGACACTTTCCTTAATTTCAGTCTTCTTAATTAAAGCAAATAGAATGTTATACTATAGAGTGGTTTTCAGTTGAGTGTCGTAAAACCAAAACCAAAGTAATTACTCTGGCCAATCGCAGCAGGCACTAACAGCACAATGAATCAATCAGAATTGAAAGCAAATACATGCACCCAGCGCCAAGCGTAGGAAAACACGTGCGAGCAAGGCACGATTGGTTTTGGTTTTACAGTCATTGGTTGAGAAGGTGGCGCGAGTTTTGTCAACCAATCACAGACCGTAGTAACGCAAAACCAAAGCCAACGCGCAATTACTTTTTGACACTCAAAAGAAAACCGCTCTATTATTGCTAGATAAAGTTTATATTAGGAAACGTTGCAAGTTTACGTGTAACACATTGCCTTAATATTAAAAAAGTTTAAAATGTTCCAATGGCAGGCATTTTCTGCCCCTCCAACCTCCATGCTGAATAGCGTGCTTTAAGGGCCAGTGTCATCTATTTTTTGTGTCACTTTGAATTGCCAAAAAATATATTTGAATCGATGGAATTGTCAAAATAATGGTTCAATTTTGTTAACAACAACTCTACTAGTGCACAGAAACTACTGTTAGTTATGTTTGGCCGCGGATGGCTTGGATGGAAATGGATTACAACTTGAAAGAAATTGCCAATTTTTTCAAGTTCTACCTGTGTATTGCAGAGATGTCGCTAAAGTTTTCTCCCTGGTACTCAAACAGTGATTTTATGATAGAAAAAAAAAGGTTCTTTGTCAAAATTTGAGAAGTCTTGACCAAAATACAGCAAAATCGCTGTGGGAGTTGCCCTTTAAGACAAATGTACTCATTCTCGTCGATAGTCATTAACAGGTAATTTCCTTCCTTCATTTCGTCTACCGTATTGTCCAACAATTGAACATTAACACTGAATTCTCTGCTCTTTTCCAAGGACCCTTATTGTATAACTCGTTAGACAATGAAATCATCAACTCATGTCCTATTCCCATAGTAGCTGCATTAATCGTCTCCCAAATTAAAAATAATATTTTGACAGGCATTATTTTCGAGAGATAGGATAATGAGCAAAAACAATCACTCTGCACGTGCGTTTTAAATTTTGGTAAATGTCTTTGCCGTTGTCTTTAAAACAACAATGTGAAATGACCAAATTCAAGGCTTTGTGGAGAACGTGAGAACACGAATTTTTCATTCTCAATTTTTAACTTGAACGCCGCTCCTGCCGATTTGATTCCTGGGTAGTTCGTCATTTTTGTAAAAGTTGAACGAGTTGACATAATCGCGAAGTAGCACAAATGAAATAAAGTTATATTTTCAAGTGAAGATTTCGTTGGCGTTGCCGTCACTGCAGCTTAAGTTCCCCAGAGCTAAAACAGAAATGGCAACTGATAGCAAGGGAACACTGCCCCGTGGTGCGTGTTCTTACAACAGTTGGAAACTAGGAAACTGATTACTATTTTGTATATTCTTATCTAACTGAGTATATTTGCTTCAGTTATAGTTACTCAGAGGCACCGCCTCAGTGCAGAGTTGCGGGAGAGCTGCTCAGTTCCATTCCTCAAAGCTTGGATTTTAGCATTATAGTGAACAGTTTTGTTCATTTTTGTGTAACATATATAAAAGTAAACCTATAAATAAATACGCTGACGTTAAGGGCCATGGATTTCATTCACTTCGGGAAGCCCTTCTTTATTCCGTTCTACAATACAAAGCGGACACACATATAATGCTGTCGGCTAATTCACGGCAACACTGCATAGTTACCGTGTTACACACATTTTCATCAATTTTCAATTTTCGGTTGGGTCGTGTTTTCGATGGGACCGTTACCTTCAAGCCAAGTTTTTCTCAGTCGTAAACTCTGACCTTTTTCTTTTCCTTGCCTGATAAGTTTTCATTATTTTACGCGGAGTGTGCTTTCAGGAAAACTATATCATACATGAGAATGATGTATTATTCAGTAAGTGACACAGACATACTCGGAAAAAAAATCCGAGTGCTCCTATCAGGAGTGGAACCTAAGACCTTCCAATTACTAGTTCGGATGCTCTACAACTGAGCTACAGGAGACTTGTGGGAGCTAAGGTTAAACTTGGTGTGGCGGTCTGGGAGAATTATGCTTTTTTGTCAGTAGACGTGTAAAAAATTACTAAGAATTGCTAACACCCAAACAGAAGAAAATTAACCCCCAAACGTAAAAATTACTAACAACCAAACGCAAGAATTCCTAACCCCCAAACCTCAGAAAACTAACCACCGAACGTAAGAATTCCTAACTCCCAACCGTAAGAAAACTAAAACCCAAACGTAAGAATTCCCAACCTCCAAACATAAGAAAACTAACCCCCAAACGTAAGAATTCCTAACCCACAAACGTAAGAACACTAACCCCCAAACATAAGAAAACTAACAACCAAACGTAACAATTCATAACCCCCAAACGTAAAAAAACTAACCCTCAAACGTAAGAAGTCCTAACCCCCAAAATGTAAGACTTCTTAACCCCAAACGTAAGAAAACTTATTTCCACACAAAAGAATTCCTAACGCGCAAACGTAAGAATTCCTAACCCCCAAACGTAAGAAAACTAAACCCAAAACGAAAGAATTGGTAACCCCCAAACGTAAGAAAACTAACCCCAAAAGGTAAAAATTCCTTACCCCCAAACGTAAAAAAACTAACTCCCAAACGTAAGAATTCCTAACCACTGAAGGTAAGAAAACTAATCCCCAAACGTAAAAATTTCTAACCCCCAAAAGTGAGAAAACTAACCCCCGAACGTAAGTATTCCTAACCTCAAAAAGTAAGAAAACTAACTCCGTAACGTAAGAATTCCTACCCCCAAACGTAAGAAAGCTAACCCCTAAACGTAGGAATTTTTTTCCCCAAAACCTAAGAAAACTAACCCCAAAACGTAAGAATTCCCAACCCCCAAACCTAAAAAAACTAACCCCAAAACGTAAGAATTCTTAAACCCCAAAGGTAAAAAAACTAATCCGAAAACGTAAGAATTCCTAACCCTCAAACGTAAGGAAACTCACCCCTCAACGTAAGAATTCTTAACCCCCTAGAAAACTAACCCCCAAACGTAAAAATTCCTAACCCATAAACGTAAGAGTTCCTAACCCCTGACGTTAAAAAACAAGTCAACAAACTTAAGAATCACTAACCCCCAAACGTAAGAATTCCTAACCCCCAAACGTAAGAAAACTAACTCCCAAACGTAAGATATCTAACCACCAAACGTAAGAATTCTTAAGCCCCAAACGTAAGAAAAGTAACGCCCAAACGTAAGATTTCCTAATTCCCAAACGTAAGAAAATAAACCCCCAAACGTAAAAAATCCTAACCCAGAAACGTAAGAAAACTAACCTCCAAATGTAAGAATTCCCAACACCCAAACGTAAGAAAACTAACCCCCAAGCGTAAGAATTCCTAACCCCCACACGTAAGAATTCCTAACCCCCAAAGCAAGAAAACTAACCCCCAAACGTAAGAAAAGTAACCCCAAAACGTAACAAAACTAACCCTTAAACGTAAGAAAACTAACCCCAAACGTAAGAATCCGTAACCCCCAAATGTAAGAAAACTAACGCCCAAACGTAAGAATTCCTAATCCTTAAACCGAAAAAAAACTGTCTCCAAAACGTAAGAATTCCTAACCCCCAAATGTAAGAAAATTAAGCTCCAAACGTAAGAATTCCTAACACTTAAACGTAAGAAAACTAACTCCCAAACGGAAGAATTCCTAGCTCCCAAACGTAAGAAAACTAACCCCCAAAAGTAAGAATTCCTAACTCCCAAACGTAAGAATTCTTAACCCTCCAACGTAAGAAAACTAACCCCTAAACGTAAGAATTCCTAACCCCCAAATGT
Source organism: Pavona decussata (assembly GCF_977016875.1). Lineage (NCBI taxonomy): Eukaryota > Metazoa > Cnidaria > Anthozoa > Scleractinia > Agariciidae > Pavona > Pavona decussata. Next base: position 1,777,685 of record NW_028145462.1, read on the forward strand.
AAGAATTCCTAACCCAGAAACGTACGAAAACTAACCCATACACGAAAACACTCCTAACCCCCAAACGTAAGAAAACTAACCCCCAAACATAAGAAGTTCTTAACCCCAAAACTTAAAAATTCCTAACATCCAAACAAAAGAAAACTAACCCCCAAACGTAAGGATTCCTAACCCCTAAACGTAAGAATTCCTAACCCCCAAACGTAAGGAAACTAAGCCCAAAACGTAAAAATTCCTTACTCCCAAACGTAAAAAAACTAACCTCCAAAGGTAAAAATTCCTAACCCCCAAACGTAAGAATTCCTAACACCTGAACGTAAGAAAACTAATCACTAAACGTAAGAATTCCTAAGCCCTAAAAGTAAGAAAACTAACCCCCAAAAGTAAGAATTCCTAACTCCCAAACGTAAGAATTCTTAACCCTCCAACGTAAGAAAACTAACCCCTAAACGTAAGAATTCCTAACCCCCAAATGTAAGAATTCCTAACCCAGAAACGTACGAAAACTAACCCCCAAACGTAAGAATTCCTAACTCCGAAACGTAAGGATTCCTAACCCCCAAACTTTAGGGGTAAGAATTTCTAATCTTCAAACGTAAGAAAACTAACCCATACACGTAAAAACTCCTAACCCCCAAACGTAAGAATTCCTAACCAACAAACGTAAGGAAACTAAGCCCAAAACGTAAAAATTCCTTACTCCCAGACGTAAAAAAACTAACCCCCAAACGTAAAAATTCCTAACCCCCAAACGTAAGAATTCCTAACACCTGAACGTAAGAAAACTAATCACTAAACGTAAGAATTCCTAAGCCCTAAAAGTAAGAAAACTAACCTCTAAACGTAAAAATTCTTAACCCCCAAAAGTAAGAAAACTAACCCCGAACGTAAGTATTCCTAACCCCCAAAAGTAAGAAAACTAACTCCAAAACGTAAGAATTCCTAACCCCAAAACGTAAGAAAGCTAACCACTAAACGTACGACTTCCTTTCCTCAAAGCCTAAGAGAAACTAACCCCAAAACGTAAGAATTCCTAACCCCCAAACGTAAGAAAACTAACCCCTAAACGTATGAATTCCTAACCCTCAAACGTAAGAAACCTAACCCCAAAACGTAAGAATTCCTAACCCCCAAACGTAAGAAAAATAGCCCCTAGACGTAAGATGTCTTAACCCCGGAATGTAAGAATTCCTAACCCCCAAACGTAAGAATTCCTAGCCAAAAACGTAAGAATTATTAACCCATAAACGTAAAAAAACCTAACCCTCAAACCTAAGAAAACTATCTCACAAACGTAAGAATTCCGAACCGATAAACGTAAGAATTCCTAACCCCCAAACGTAAGGAAACTAAGCCCAAAACGTAAAAATTCCTTACTCCCAGACGTAAAAAAACTAACCCCCAAACGTAAAAATTCCTAACCCCAAACGTAAGAATTCCTAACACCTGAACGTAAGAAAACTAATCACTAAACGTAAGAATTCCTAAGCCCTAAAAGTAAGAAAACTAACCTCTAAACGTAAAAATTCTTAACCCCCAAAAGTAAGAAAACTAACCTCTAAACGTAAGAATTCCTAACCCCTAACGTTACCAAACAAATCCCCAAACTTAAGAATTTCTAACCCTCAAACGTAAAAAATTAACCCCCAAACGTAAGAATTCCTAACCCCCAAACGTAAGAAAACTAACTCCCAAAATAAGAATTCTTAACCCCCAAACGTAAGATTTCTAACCACCAAAGGTAAGAATTCCTAACCTGCAAACGTAAGAAAACTAACGCCCAAACGTAAGATTTCCTAATTCCCAAACGTAAGAAAACTAACCCCCAAACGTAAGAATTCCTAACCCAAAAACGTAGGAAAACTCAGAACCCCCAACGTAAAAAACCCTAACCCCCAAACGTAAGAAAACAAATCCCCAAACGTAAAAATTCATAACCCCCAAGCGCAAGCACTCTTAACCCCTAAACGTAAGAAAACTAACCCCCACACAAACGAATTCATAACGCGCAAACGTAAGAATTCCTAACGCCCAAACGTAAGAATTCCTAACCCCCAAACGTAAGAATTCCTAACCCCCAAAACGTAAAAAAAACTAACCCTCAAACGTAAGAATTCCTAACCCCCAAAACGTAAGAAAACTAACCCCCAAACGTAAGAATTCGTAACCTTCAAACGTAAGCACTCCTAACCCCCAAACGTAAGAAATCCTAACCCCCAAACGTAAGCACCCCTAACCCCAAACGTAAGAAAACTAACCCCTAAACGCAAGGATTCCTAACCCCCAAACGTAAGAATTTCTAACCCCCAAACGGGGGAAAAGTAACCACCAAACATAAGATTTCCTAACCCCCAAACGTAAGAAAACCAACCCCCAAACATAAAAGAATTCCTAATCCCCAAACGTAAGAAAATTAACCCCCAAACGTAAAAAAACTAACCAACAAACGTAAGAATTCCTAAACCTTAAACGTAAGAATTTCTAACCTCCAAACGTAAGAAAACGAAGCCCCAAAAGTAAGAATTCTTAACCTCCAAACGTAAGAAAACTAACCAGCAAACGTAAGAATTCCTAAACCTTAAACGTAAGAGTTTCTAACCACCAAACGTAAGAAAACGAAGCCCCAAAAGTAAGAATTCTTAACCTCCAAACGTAAGAAAACTAACCAGCAAACGTAAGAATTCCTAAACCTTAAACGTAAGAGTTTCTAACCACCAAACGTAAGAAAACTAAGCCCCAAAAGTAAGAATTCTTAACCTCCAAACGTAAGAAAACTAACCTCCAAACGTTAGAATTGCCAACTCCCAGACGTAAGAATTCTTAACCCCTAAACGTAAGAATTCCTAAACCCCCTAACGTAAAAAAACTAACCCCCAAACATGAGACTTCCTAACCCCAAACGTAAGAATTTCTAGGCCACAAGAGTAAAAAAACTAACCCCCAAACGTAAGAATTCCTAACCCCCAAACGTAAGAATTCTTAACCTCCTAACGTAAAAGAACTAACTTCCAAACGTAAGAATTCCTAACCCCCAAATGCAACAATTCCTAACCCACAAACGTAAGAAAACTGACCCCCAAACGTAAGAATTCTTAACCCCCAAACGTCAGAAAACTAAGCCCCAAACATAAGAATTCCTAACCCCCAAACGTAAGAAAAGTAATCCCCAAACGTAAAAAATCTAACACCCAAACGTAAGAATTCCTAAGTCCCAAACGTAAGAAAACTAACCCCCAAACGTAAGAATTCCTAACTCAAGAACGTAAGAAAACTAATCCCCAAACGTAAGAATTCCTAACCCCCAAACATAAGAATTCCTAACCTGCAAACGTAAGAAAACTAACCCCCAAACGTAAGATTTCTTAACCCCCAAACGTAAGATATCCCTACCCCTAAACGTAAGAAAACTATCCTTTAAACGTAAAAATTTCTAACCCCCAAACGGAAAAATTCCTAACCCCCAAACGTAAGAAAACTAACCCCCAAACGTAAGAAGTCCTAACCCCCAAACGTAAGAAAACTAACCCTCAAACGTAAGAAGTCCTAACCCCCAAACGTAAGAATTCTTAACCCCCAAACGTAAAAAAACTAACCCCCAAACGTAAGAATTCCCAACCGCCAAACGTAAGAAAACTAACCCCCAAACGTAAAAATTCTTAACCCCCAAACGTAAGAAAACTAACCCCCACACAAAAGAATTCCTAACGCGTAAACGTAAGAATTCCTAGTGCGCAAACGTAAGAATTTCTAACCGCCAAACGTAAGAAAACTAAACCCAAAACGCAAAAATTCCTTACCCCAAAACGTAAAAAAACTAACCCCCAAACGTAAGAATTCTTAACCCTTGAACGTAAGAAAACTAATCCCCAAACGTACGTAAGGATTCCTAACCCTTAAACGTAAGAAAACTAACCTCCAAACGAAAGAATTCCTAACCCCCGAAGGTAAAAAAAATAAACCCAAAACGTAAGAAAACTAACCCCCAATCGTAAGAATTCCTAACCCCCAGACGTAAGAGAACTAACCTCCAAACGTAAGAATTCCTAACCCCCAAACGTAAGAAAACTAACCCCCAAACGTAAGAATCTTTAACCCCAAAACGTAAGAAAGCTAACCCCCAAACGTAACAATACCTAACCCCGAAACCTAAGAAAATTAACCCCCAAACGTAACAATTCTTAACCCACACACTTAAGACAACTAAACCTTAAACGCAAGAATTCTTAACCCCCAAACGTAAGAAAACTAACCTTCAAAAAAAGAATTCTTAATTCTCAAACGTAAGAAAACTAGCCCCCAAACGTAAGAATTCCCAACCCCCAAACGTAAGAATTCCTAACGCCTAAACGTAAGAAAACTAACTCCCAAAGGTAAGAAAACTAACCCCCAAACGAAAGAATTCCTAACCCCTAAACCTAAGAAAACTAACCTTTAAACGTAACAATTTCTTATCCCCAAACGTAAGAAAACTAACCCCCAAACGTAAGAATTCGTATCCCCAAACATAAGAAAACTAACCCCTAAGTGTAAGAATTCCCAACCCCAAAACGTAAGAATTCCTAACTCCCAAATGTAAGAAAACTAATCCCCAAACGTAAGAATTGCTAACCCCCAAACGTAAGAAAACTAACCCCCAAACGTAAGAAAACCTATACCCAAACGTAAGAATTCCTAACCCCCAAACGTAAGAAAACCTATACCAAAATGTAAGTATTCCTAACCCCCAAACGTAAGAATTCCTAACCCCCAAACGTAAGAAAACTAACCCTTAAACGTAAGTATTCCTAACCCCCAAACGTAAGAAAATCAACCGCCAAACGTATTATAGTACTAGTGACCGTTTCTGACATTTTTTTCCTAGGATAGCAAACCTTGGCGTGAAATTCTAGCCCTATTAAAATTAAAAGATTTATATTACTGTCGTCTCATAATCTCATGAATGACAGGCTAACGAAGTCTCCCTTTTTGTATTTCGATGAAGTCCGTTAAGAGTTGTAGCCGATAAGGGAAAACTTACAAAATAATTTTAAGGATAAAGATTATAACTTCGAAAAGAGGTACAGGACTAAGAAATTACTCAGTTTTAAACTGGCCATTGATTAAAATTAAAAGATGAAATCAAATATTTAAAAATATTTAATTGTTTTTTTATGACATGCTAACGGGCATGTTTATACCCTGCGAGCAGAGTCTCCTTCGATCTTCCTAGATAAGTCGGCTTATCTAGGAAGATCGAAGGAGACTCTGCTCGCAGGGTAACATGTTTACCGAGGCTCGTTTCTCCGTGTTTCCATAAGTCTCTTTTTGGAGTGCTAGGGATGAAAGATAATAATTTAAGGGATAATTAAAAGATAACAACAAACCGTAGTTATAAGGATAAGGGAACATACGGTTATAAAAGCAATAGTTTAAGGTATAATTTACAAGTTTGATGATTTGAGTTTTTTTTTTTTACGAATAAACTTGATGAGCACGTATAGTTAGTAGGGACCTTAAGCAGCGACGACGACGACGTCAACGAGAACGTCAGAAAACAATAGTTTTAATTAGCAAAACACTGGCTCTGAACGTGTGTTATACACTTTGATATATTTCTTTGTCGTCCTCTGCAAAACAACAACGTGAAATGACCAAATTTAAGGTTTTATGGAGAACGTGAACGCATGATGATTAATTTTCCTTTCTCTTTCTGAACTTTAAAGGCGCCCCTACGACGTTAGCTCCTCGATAGTTCGGCTACATTGCACAAACTGAGAGAGTATAAATCATCGCGAATTTATTCAGAAGACGCGAAGGTAATTTTTTAAGTTTTGTCTTCGTCGTCGTCGTGGTCGTCTCTGCTTAAGGTCCCTAATATATGTTAGTATCGCCAATTAGCGTGCCATCCTCAAATATACGGATTATAACTCAATATCTCTGACCAAGGCTGTCTTCTATAAGGCTAATAACGAAAGCATTCAGGGACCGGAGACCGCAATTCAAAACAGCTGCAATGGAACATCATCGGCAAAGCTCCCTGTAGACGTATGATTCCTGTCATTGTTTTTGACAAGGCTTTTAGTGTATAAATTTTCAAAATTATTAAATCCGAGTGTACCGAGGTCGAAGACGTTTTTTTCGTGTGGTCTACTATTTCCTTATATATTCAATGGGGCACTATCACGGAGATTTCACTTAAATTTAATCAAAGCTACGCAAATATTTAACATAGAACATGAAAATTATTCGTAGAACACCGGGAAGAAAATATTAAATGATTTGTCCAATGAAGAGCAATTTATAAATGTGGTTTTAGCAATTTGTCTAAAATACACAGGAAGAACTTGAAAAAACAATGGCCAATTTTTTCAAGTTGTAAATCCATTTCCATCCGAGCCACCCGCAGCAAACGATAACAAATACTAGCTTAAGTATACTCTCACAGAGTGATTGTTTACAATACTGAACCATTATTTCAACATTTCCATCGATACAAATACGCCGTTTCTTCGTTATTCAAAGGCAGGCTAAAAATTAGTGACAATGCTCCTTCATGGGCTATAAACACTTACAGTCAACTCTCGCCTTGCGGACACCTCTCTATTACAGACACCCCGATAATACGGACAGCAGCTAAATCCCCGGCAAAAATAGAGTACCGACGTTTGACTGAAATAAATTCCCGCTATTACGGACTCTCGCTATTAAGGACACTAACTCGCGGTCCCGATGGTGTCCGCAATAAAGGGAGTTGACTGTAGTAGGAAATTCATGGTTTCAGTCAGTTGGCACTTTAACATACAACAACTCTCTCATTCATCATTCAGTGTGTCCTTATGGCTAGCGGCACAATATTCATTTGTACCCTCGATATTCAAATTGCCGCAATTACCACCATAATCACGTGCACCCATTCGCTTCGTGCGATCTCCCGTTACCTTATTAGGGCTAACGCTCAGTAGGAAATTCATGAGTTTACTTTAGCTCCTTTTAATAAAAACTGCGGAGTTAGTACTCTGATCCATCATTGTGTCATTAGTGCTAGCGGCACAACATTCACTGTACCCGTCTTGTTCGTCCTAATGAGACAAAAACTATGGCGTATTTTACATTGGTGGGTGGTAGACAATTTCTTTGTCGCTTAATCCAGCTGTCCATTTTATTTAGCGACAATACAGACAAGAGCCTTAAAAAGTTGCCTTTTGTCTGATCGCACAGACAATAAAACTTTTTCATCAACACAAGTTGACTTTTTACTTTAAGATCAAGAAAACTTTTTTTTCAGGGTATGTGATATCTAAACTGAGTCATTATTTAGTTTTCATTCACTTGCAAATAACCCTCAATTTATTCTTGTCGTTAAAAGAACATTGTCACGTCAGGTTTTGTTTTTGTTTTTGAATAATAGCCTTAGCACATCAAAGGTCTCAATAATTTTGCATTATGCGACTTTCTCAGTGTTTTGCTACAGCTGTCTGCGTAATTTTCGCCAGATCACGGTATGATTTTTCCACTTTACGTGGAGGATGAGACAAGCTTGCGGAAATACAGAGTATACAGACCGCCGACCGGTTAGCTCAGTTGGAAGAGCATGAGTCGCAGGTTCAAACCCCGGCCGGACAACCGCTCAGGGTCTTTAAATAACTGAGGAGAACATGCTACCTTTATAATGACATCTGTAAGCGGTTAGACTTTCTAGTCTTCTCGGATAAGGACGATAAACGTACGCGTAGGTCCCGTCTTACAACACTTGTTCCCAATAGTCTGTGGGACGTTAAAGAACCCACACACTGTTTGAAAAGAGTAGGGGTCGTAGTCCCCGGTGGGTACCGGTGGTGGTCTATCTCGATCTCTGATTTCGTCTGCCTTTCACATTCACGCGTGGGTTGGGTGGGTGACTGATAGCAGCTGCCAGTGGCGCCTTTACATGCTGACGTCCGATCTCACCCCACAGGAGAATTGTAAACCGCCATGAGACTACGTGATATGTGCCGGCGGTATATAGATACATAATTCTTACTTCTTCTTAAGAATACCAGTGGCTCCTCTTCGGTGTCTTCCTCTCCATTCCCAACAACGTTGTAGGAAGTTCCTTTTTTGGACCAAAATTAGCACACAACAGCTTTCATTTTGAGCACTTTCACAGTAAGGCTTTTATCTAAGTCAGAACCACAGACATAGCGCAAAACAAGTGCTAAAGCGATAGGAAAATAGTACACGAAATAGGTTTCATTTGAATGGACACACTTTAGGGTTTTGTTTATCCATAGATCCATAGATTCCAAAGTTGAAAAAATTTTGCCTGGCAACCGTTCCTTACTAAACTATAGAAAAGAGGACTGCTCAATAGCTTAAGCACGGCCTCAAAGGCTATTGTATAACCCTGAATAAACAGTTCCACAGGCAAAATTTTTTACTCGCTTTAGCTTGTAAGTTTATAAGCTTTCATTTGTAAGAGAACTTTGTAAGGCAAACAACCAGATCAGAAGAGAAAGCTGAATGAAGCAAGTTTCTTATACAATTGGGCTGAATGGTTGCCTAAGGTAATACTAATGCAACATCTTTGATGTCTCAAGGTTTCCATGGAAACTCCGCTTTAAAAGCGAATTTACTTTAAAAAAAAGGACTTAAAAGAGTTTTATTTTTGTATATTCATATGCATGAAAGACTTCTTACGTGTAAATCTATTTTAGCATGGGCAGTGAAAAGATATCTTATAAATGGATAGCTTGTTAATTATCGGTCAAATAGGTGTCGTCTTAATTGAGGCTAAATTGCTTTCATTGTCGCGACAAAAAATAATAATAATAAAAACGGAATAAAACTAACTGAGAAAAATACGTTATTGACTTGATATAAAACAAAAGGATAACGTTTCCTAACAAAAGAAACCTTTTTGCATAATTTCTCTTAAGACAATGAGCAGGTTATTATAAAAGGTTTGTACCCAGAGCGTTGATCAACACATCGATTTAGATTGCGAGCAACGAGTGGACAACTAGTAGAACACCCTTCTTTCCCAAGGTAAGAGATGCAATTATATTTTTTGTGGTACAAACATCTTTATACAAAAAAGAATTGAAAAATTGTCAAATACTTGTGAAATGTTCGTGGCTAGTCTGACGCGGCGTTTCGTCTCGGCCAAGAGCCGGAGTCTTCAGAGACCTTCAGAATTTGTAGGCAAACTCGTTGAGCATCGCGCTCAAAGTCCCGTTCGCGAACGGGACTTTGAGCGCGATGCTCAACGAGTTTGCCTACAAATTCTGAAGGTCTCTGAAGAGTCTCTTGGCCGAGACGAAACGCCGCGTCAGACTAGCCACGAACATTTCACAAGTATTTGACAATTTTTCAATTCTTTATTGTATAAATTTCAACTCGTGTACGTGCGGTTGGGAATCCTTCTGCGATAGAGGGCCAGACTGCTAACATCTTGAATTTGCGAACGGGACTTTGAGCGCGATGCTCAACGAGTTTGCCTACAAATTCTGAAGGTCTCTGTAGAGAGTCTCTTGGCCGAGACGAAACGCCGCGTCAGACTAGCCACGAACATTTCACAAGTATTTGACAAACATCTTTATTTGTCATATTCCTTGCAAACGCGATTGTCTTGTTCTAAATCGGCTTACGTATAGTTAGTTCCTTGATCGTTAGTTTTATGCCAGAAGCAATGTCAACGTTGTCGAATGAACTGATATGAATACCGTCGCTGGTCTTTTATTAATGACATCCATGGAGTATGATCGATTTTGAAACGAAATTTAAAAAAAAACGAATAGTCTTGAAATTTAATATTTTAGGTAACCTTTGTTTGATTAGTTTTGCCACGTTTTGTGGATGATTAATGTTATAAGGTTAAGGTGTGTGTTGCCTTTGAAATGAAAGTTTTCTTCATATGGTATTTTCTCATATTTGTGTTGAAAATAAAATTCAATTTTTCTTGTCAAGTCTTGCACTACGAAAAATAATCGAAAATTTTATTTTGGCAATACTTTAGAGGACTGGATTAAACGGCAAGTAGCTAGACCTCTTGTAGGTCAGAACAACCCAGAAAACCATTGAGTAAGACTGGAAAGTCAAACGCATGAAGTTTTTTTTAACAAAACTATCATAAAATGCTGATTTATCTGAGCAGAATCGGAGTGGTTGTTTATCGTAATTTTTTAAATTCCATTCGTGTCACACGCTTTTCAAGAACAGAGACGTTATTTCGATCCCTTTAAACAAAGAAAAAAATAAATGGGACAATATAATCAGCTGTGCGCGTGCGCTCTTTGTTTCTTTTAACTTTTTTTAAAACTGTCCTTTAATTCCTAACTTCCCTGTTAAACATTAAATTTTTTCCACAACGTAACAAGGGCGAATGACCGTATTCGTTCTTGAGACTTCCTGCAAGGCATATATAAGGGTGAGGGATTGTGACTGTGTTGTGACTTATCTGTGGGGTTTTAGTCAAAGCATTTGCCCTCGTGCCAGCTCAGCTCACGCATGTCAAAACAGTCTCAAGTACTATTCTAATTAATCTGTGTTTCTTTACAGATGTTTCTACGAGCCATTTTCCTAGTTTTTGGAACATGCGTCGTGTGCAGCGTTTATGGAAAAAGCATTAACCCTGTTCAGGTAAGAAATACGACTTCATCAGTCATCATTTTATGAAATGAGAGACCGTCCCAGATATAATCACAAGGCTTAAGCATAGTTACTTGAGGGGCTGGTTATGAAACTTTGCCATGAAAACAATGGTGCTGCGGTTTATATTGGAAGGGCCGCGACCCTGCACAATCCTTTGTTTCAACGTTCACACCACAGTTGAATATCTTAACTAAAATGTTTTCATTGGTCAGTTGCTCCAACGCATTCCAAATTCTATTGTTGTTTGTGCAGGGTCAAGGCCAAAATGGCAAACAAAAACATATAACAAAGAAGTTTGTCAGGTTTTATAACCATTGCCTTTAATTAACTATGGCTTAAGCAGCTGCGAAAAGCAAGCTTGGAAAAGAATTCAGGCTTGAACGGGATTCGAAGCCCTGACCTCTGCGATGCCAGTGCAGTACTCTACCACCTGAGTTATCAAATTAAAGCAAATTGGAAGTTGTTCATTTTGTGCTGATGGTAACATACCCCAATATGTGAAGACATTAAAGTGAAATATATCAAATTCAAATATATAAATTGCGGATGAAAACATATATCACTGAGTGCCATCACAGTTATGCACACATAACATAAGCTAAACGAAAGCCGAAAAAATTGACAGCTCCCAGCTCGCCCAAGAAACACAAAATAATGGGAACTGAAAACATGGAAACTCCAACTTTAACTTCAACTTCAACTTTATTAATTTCTAAAACCTTTGTTACAAAAAATAAATACACACAACCCGCATATAGCAAAGGCTGATCATGATCGAGGCAGGTTTTGCAAATTAGAGTCAACAAGTAGTTTAATTAAAAAATTACAGAGAAACTAGAGAAATGACGACAGTAAGGTCAGAGCAGTATCAGTGAAATTCAAAAGGGAAATGCTGCCGATATTCTTTGATGTTCTAGCACTGATCTCATGCAGGGTGAGCAGTAATACTCATGATAGCATCTCATTCAGGGGGTAGTAGTTATACTTATAGCAAAGTGCACTTAGCCGCTTCATTCATGCTAGATCTCTAGAATCCGTAATGACACTCTAGCAGAAGTAATGATAGCGATGACTTTATCAACCACTCAATTGAAACTTGTTTTTCGGTAACCATTAATCAACTTAATAAATATAAAAACCAATATAAAATATACATTAAGTGGTCCACTAAGCTCGTGAGAGCTTTACCTTGCTTCCTTTAGCTCCTCCTACTCTTTGAAGATTTCCCATAAGTATAACACAGGGGCGGCGTGTGATGATGCCTTAACGATGCCCAAGCATCACACAAAATGAGGCCTTCGTACAATTCACGCGGTAGTACTAATCTTCTTTGGAATTCCCTTAGTGTCAATGTTAGGACCATTTGCAACGAAACCAATTTTAAAAAACATGTTAATAGTATTCTTAGTTATAATGCTAGTCTAGAAAGTTTTGAAATTTCTAGGACATTTTAGCTATGACCACTTGTAATACACATAATTTAATTTATTTTTTTAATTTATTTTGGGGCTGAAATGAAAACTACTGCTTTGGCGGTACGTGTGTCTACCCAAAAGAGGTCTTACTTACTCACTCACTCACTCACTCACTCACTCACTCACTCACTCACTCACTCACAGTACTTGTTCAGTTCTTCGTAACTTGCCCCGAAAGAACAACTGTTTAGCTTTGACAGTGAGTGGTCAATAACTTACATGGCTACCATGCAACCACAATTAAGGAATACTGGTGTAAGAAGACCTATTTTAACTGGTTTGATACTTGATACTTGTAACGAATTAATTGATATACATATCAATTGGTTTCTATTTAAATTTAGGAGCTAAAGGATGATTTTGACAAGCGTGGTTATTTCAAGATACAAGAGCTAGAGAGTAAGTTTTTTTTGCGTTGTATTGAGTGAACTGCTGGAGTTGAATTAACCATAGAAATATTGGCACCAACTGTAAATGTAAGGCCGGAGAAGACAGCCACAGTTCCTTTTTGAACTGTATAGGCGCATATGTTTCAAATCTGTAAATAACCAGGGTTACCATAGCTTCTCCCTGAAAAAGTACAAATCATTGACTAACATCGAAAATTTATTAACTTACAGAATGCAGTAAAGGAAGGAAAAAGAATGAAAAATGGTGGAAGGTTAAAGAAGTGACGGGCGAAAATCCCTTACGAGGCATTTGCTCCTGGTGTCAATGTACAGCAGAGCGCAAAGAATATTGTGAAGACCATGGCTTTACCTGCTTCCCAATTCCAGGGTGCATAGAGTATGAAAAGAAGTCTAAACACTGCTGTCCAAAGTGCAGTATGTATCTACAACAACGGATTAAAACTGGGTGATGAGGAGTACCACTCCGAGGTCCTCTCCCTCCCCCCCCCCCCCCCTCCCCCGCTCACCACAATTTGAAATTGTCGGGGTAAAGTCGCAGTTATACCTCGGGTCGCCAAACAGCCTGACCCATACTTTATTTCGGTATCACATCAAACATTTATTGAATACAACTTCTTCTGTCTCTCGTTGGATGAGATGTTTGTCCATTCAGTGCATTGTTTGTTAGGTTTATTTAACTGTGTCAGTACTAGCGACGATGTGAAGCTAAGATTCTAGTTTATGAAAACAAAAACATGGCTCCCGACTGCAGGATCGAGCTTAAGTGCAGTGCCAACTTCTAGAAAGCCGCACGTTTACCGAATCTACAAACATTTTACTTTAGGCCAAAAGTTAGCCTGTTGTTATGTACTTCTAGACAGCCCTAAACCCTAAAATTGATCAGACGGTCCCACATGTACCTACCGTAATACTACTTTACGCCAACAATGACATTTGAAAGTATAATGTAATAGTGGAATCTGAGATCTAAAGCTAAAGTATTAACAGCACTGTTTCACGAACAATATTATCATTTTCACATAGTGATGTAACATGTACTAAAATGTCTTTTTTCAGAAAGAAGGACTAGGAAGAAAATAGCAACGGAAGAAGTGTTCACAATATCAGTTACAGAAGCTCCAACACCACCTCCACCTCTCTTCCCCTTTGTTTTCGGCGACACCGATGAAGACAAGCTGAAGGTTAAAAGTTAAAAGGGTAAGACAATTCCAGATTCTTTTACTGGGCATCCGCGTTGCACCTCAGGGTGTTTTTATCTTAAATGAATTTCACTGGAAAATTTGAATGGGAACGTAACCCTCTTAGTAAGAATAACGATTTCCTAGGGTGAGGAATGAATTCAACCACACCCACTGAATAGACTACGAATAGCCCCTTACTTTTCCTGGTCAAAAGTCTGTCAAGCCTGGTGAAATCTGGTTGAACCAGATTTACCAGGGTTTAATTAGAAAGTAAGACTGGTAACAAGCCTGGTAAGCCTGTTTTACCAGAATGTGCTGGTAAGTTTGTCAAGAATTATCTGAAAAGTCTGGTGAAGGTGGTTTTGGCATACAAACGAGAACCTGAAAACCCAGGCTTTACCAGCCTTTCAGGGTAAGTGTGGTTAAAGAGCTTTGGATGCAAAGCCTGGTTAGACTGATTTTCACAGACTTTCAGGGTAAGTGTGGTTAGTAAATACGACCTGGAAAGATAGATTTAGACTGGTTTTCTGAGTTAAAGAGTACCTAGTGCTGTAGTACGAAAATGGAACCTGAAAACCAGCCTATCCGAGGTTTTCCAGGCTCTCAGCTGATCTTTTTGGAAAAAACGACCTGAAAAGCCTGATAAGTCAAATTTCGAAGGATTTTTTTATAAGCACTGATATGACAGCAGCTCCTCACAACAATAAAGAATTGGGGGGTTTTGGTAAAAAGGACCGAAAAGAAAATCTCACGAATGAACAAGAATTCTAGCTATGCATGAAACTGTGAATAGCACTGAAGCACTGATCGAATTCTTGACAATTCAGGGATAGAGTGGTTTTTAATTGGGTGCCGAAAGTAAGTTCGCGTTTGCTTTGGTTTTAACTTTACCTAAAGCACTGTGATTGGGTAGCAAAACGCGCGCCAATTTCTCAACCAATGCCAAGCAAAGTCAATACCAACTTAACTTACTGACTTATACATTTATTTTCTAATTACAGATGCACCACTCATTGAACAATTGCGTGAGAGCTTCTTTACGATTCCTCAAGCCTTGGATTTTGGAATTATAGTTGACGCTTTTGTTCATTTTGTATTATTTAAATGTAAATCAAAGGAATAAAGTGTTTGATTGATGCTGTCGAAAATGGTTATGGATTTCATTGAATTCGATACCCATCTGACTTTTTTTCATTCTGCGAAAATGTTTGTGCATGCAACTGTTCTATTATTTCTCCTAACGTCCAGGGGTGAGTTGCATAAAATTTAACGCCGGGCGTAACTGCTAACGCCAGACCTTCAGCCCAGTCAAATTCAGTATTTTAACGTCTGACGATAGCATTTACGCCCGCCGTTAAGTTTTATGCAACTCGTCCCAGGAGTTTAGGGGTGATTAGAAAATGGTAGCAGAATTTTGAAATCTATCTCCAAAATGTCATTGTTGGAGAGCGCTAGCCTTAGGGAGGATTTTAAACAAAGCAAAATGAAATTTAAAAAAAATACTAACACTTACTACCAGAGACTCGGCGGAAATACCAAGTTATCGCACTCGATGAAGTAAAACGCAATTTAGTCCTACTCTCTTACTATACACCTTAGCTTATTAGAAGCTTTATCAGCTATCTTTCACAAAGGCCCAAGATGCCCTCCACCCCAAACAGAGACGCGGAGAAACGCCAGTTTTTAAAACGTGATTCAAGCGACAATAAAGGAGGCTTAATTTATAAACGTGAGATTACCAGTTACCACAGGCGATGAGGTGAAAACTTAAATATTAATTTGATCTTTAATAGCCTTGCCAATGTTTGCTGTCATAGGAAGAAATGTCAAAAATTGCATTTGATCAATGAGTATGTTTACTTCCAGAGAAAGCGACTCTCCCTAAGAACCTCATATTCAATTTTATCTGGAAAATAGATTTGGCCTGATAGCTCTTCCATCAACTTCTCTTGGCAAGTAGGTAACACACACTGATGAATTACGAATGGAGAAATCTACTTTTCTTAAAATTTTCTGATTCGAACATTTCAAAACCCGGGCTGAGTTCAAAACCCACTACTGCAAGAATACAGATCATTCAAAACCTCCTATAATTCGCTGGTTATAAACGATCACCTTTCACGTTTATAATATGATGAATTGCATTCATAAGCTTTAATTACTGTAATAAATCTAAGGGCACAAAGTTTATCTACTTTGAGCACTTAACGCAACATGCGATTTAGCCCAAGTTCAAAGGAATAAATTGCAAAAGTGGCTCGTACACACAGGCTCTTCTACATATCAGTAGTGGAAAGTTTCACCCATCATCTGTGAAAGTCTGTTAAAACATTTGGGAGCAATTCAGTTTCTGTTCCACAAGTGAAAGGTGAAAGTTGTGACTTTCAACTAACACGGCCATGCAGTGCTAACACGGCTATGCAGTTTTGATTTTGTGTGTACGTGTATTTAGTATCTGCGTTTAAAATAAAGTTCTGTCATATAGAATAGTATAGCCTGCGAGCAAGCCCCCCACCCCCAAGCTAGAGAGCTTGCTCGCAGGCTAAGAATTGTAATACGGTAATATATTATCACAACTTTGTAATAATAGTAGCAGTGTAGTTGTTGTATTATTATTTTTTTTCTTTTCTTTAACTATTTGAAAAGTGTAATAAGTATTTATGTAGTGAAATAAAGTTCTTCTTCATTAAAAAAAAAAAAAAAAAAAAAAAAAAAACTAACACGGCCATATCTCCGTCGGAACATGTCACCAAAGAATGTTAGCAACAAACCAAGAAATGAGAAAATTTCTCCACGGAAAGAGATTAAACGTTTCTTTCCAATTTGATCCTGATAAAAACGCTGGAAGAGTTTTTAAAGCTGTCATTTAACGAGCTAAGTCCATCACATTTAAACGAATTCATTGTCCACCATGTTTTTTTCCTTAGCCGCTTACCAGTTCATTTATTGGCTCAGACCACTTACATTTTCTCGGCAAGTGATCAATGCTGCTAGTGTTTTGACTAGCAGGCGTTTCTGGCTTTTGTAAGTTGAGGAACAGATATAGGCCTGTTAGTGAAAAAGTTGGCAGCACTGATCAAAGAGTGTTCGATTTTGTCGGCAAAGATTTTTTTCGTATGGTCTACGATTTCTTTATACTTAAGGACGGTGCCTACTAATACCGAAGTATTTTTGCGCAGTTAATGACTATGCGGGAAAAACAATCTTAACAAGGGCTATGGAAATCCAAAAAGAAAATTATGGGTAACCACGCATTTTTTAGAGACAATTAAGCAACAATTATTATAAAAAGCAGTAAAATATAAAGCAATGTTTGGTATTTTCTTCCAAATTTAAGCTTTATTATGTCTGAAAAATGCATGGTTATCCCCAATTTTCCAGTTTGGATACTAAGAGCACTTGCTAAGTTCTGCTTTCTTCTCATAGTTTTAAACCGCGCAGAAATATCTATGTATTAGTAGGCACCACCCATAGAAACCCGAGTATCACAAGATGCGCAGAACGTGTGCGCAGTAGCAATAGCAGGCACCGTCCTTAAAGGCCACAAAACGCTCAGAAGAAAAATTATGGTTTAAATAAATCACTACAGAATTAATTTTGTGACCCATCATTCTTGTCATTAGTGTCAGCGGCACAACATTCATTTGTACCCTTCATATTCACATCGCCGCAATTACCACCATAATCACCCATTTGCTTCGTATGGTCTCTCTCTTCTTTACTAGGGCTAAAACGTTCAGTACGAAATTCATGGGTTCTCTTTAGCACCTTAATAATTATACACTGAAGAGTTAATCCTCTGACCAATCATTTTTGTCATTAGTGCTAGTGGCACAACTTTACTGTATCCTTCTTGTTCGTCCTACTGAATGAGACAAAAACTATGGCGTATTTAATACTGGTGGGTGATACGAAATTTCTTTGTCGTTTAATCCAGCTGTTCATTTTATTTCTATAGCGATAACACAGACAATACCCTATTGCGCTTTTGTCGGAAGGCACGGACGATAAAGCCTTTTCATCAATACAAGTTGTCTTTTTTCTTTGAGCGGATTAGTAGGAACAATTTCCAGGGTTTGTGCTATCAAATTATTTAGTTTTCATTCTCTCGCAAATAACCGTCAATTCATTCTTGTCGTTCAGACAGAACATTCTCACGTACGGTTTTGTTTTTGTTTTTGGACAGAAGCCTTAGCACCTCAAAGCTCTCAGTAATTTTCAATCATACAACTTGTTCAGTGTCTTGCTACAGCTGTCTACGTAATTTTCTCCGGATGCGCAATTTTTCCGCTTTCTGTTGCGGGTGAGACAAGCTTCACTCTAAGACTGAGGCGGAAATACAGAATACATGCTCAAACAGTTTAAGGCCTGTGTTAAGGGCTTTTAAGAGGAAAAATAGTTTATTCGAGACAACTTTAACAAAGCGAATAACCGTCAATTCATCCTTGTCGTTCAGACAAGGTTCATTGTTGGTTTTGTTTTGTTTTTTGAAGGAAGCCGCAGTACATAAAAGGTCTCAGTAATTTTACATAATACATCTTGTTCAGTGGCTTGCTACAGCTATCTGTGTAATATTCTCCGCATGAGCGATTTTTCCGGTTTTCGTTGCTGATGAGACAAGCTTCAGTGTAGGACTAAGGGGGAATACAGAATATACCAGTGGCTCGTCCTCGGTGTCTTCCTCTCCATTCCCAACAAAACGACCGAATTCTGCCAGAACTGTTAGGGAACAGGGTTAAATGGTTTGAATTTTCGTGAGAGTCGTGCAAAGTTAACAGGTTAACACATTTATCAGCCATTTTAGGCTATAGTTGTAGTTAATTTGTCGTTTCCTTTTGCCAATAACAGGAAGATTTTCCAGCTTGATAGTTAAAGCGGCCTTTCAGCTGTTTACCTAGCATGTCGAAAGATAGTCGCTATTGTCTGCTATGCACGTTACACTGAAAGTCGCTATAAGTTTATAAGCTTTCATTTGTAAGAGAACTTTGTAAGGCAACAATCAGATTAGACGAGAAAGCAAACTATAGCGCAAGTTTCTTATGCCATAGATCATTGGGTAAGGCTGCCTCTCAAGGTTTCCATGGAAACTTTGCTTTAAAAGTGAATTTCCTTCGAAGAAACTTAAAAGAATTTTATTTGCAGGTGAATAAATTTGTATCATCACGTGAAAGACTTCTTAAATGAATTCTATTTTTAGCATGGGTAGCGAAAAGATATCTCATTGTAAATGGATAGCTTCTTTATTATTGGTCCAATAGATGTCGTCCTGAAGTTAAATTGCTTTTCGCCACAAAAATATAACCAATAAATGAAATAATACTGAGAAAATTACGTTGCTGACTTGATATGAACAAAATGGATAAATTTGTATATTAACTTGACCTTACGTGTTAATCTCATTCGAACTGGTTTACTGGTAGACAATGTCACTTATAATATTGGCCCAATAAATGTCATCCAAACTGAACTTAAATCGCTTTCATTATCGCGACAAAAAAAATAAATAAATAAATAAATAAACGGAATAAAACTAAGAAAATTGCGTTATTGACTTGATATAAAACAAAAGGATAACCTTTGATAGCAAATAAATCTTTAAGACAATCAGCAGGTTATAAAAGTCTTGTGCACTGAGAGCGTAATGATCAACGCACGGCAATTTAGGTTGCGATTAACGAGTAAGCTACCTAGAACACCCTTGTTTCCAAAGGTAAGAGATGCAGTCTTATTTCTTTGTGGTAAAAACGTCACTATTTTTTATATTCTGTGAAATCTCCTGTAAACACAGTTGTCCTATTCTAAATCGGCTTACGTACTGAGTTGTTGTTGGTTAGTTTCATGGCAAAAGCACGGTCAACATTGTCGAATGAGAGTGAATACGGTCGCTGGTCTTTAATGCCGTGGAGTACTTATCAACAAAAAAATTGAAGTGAAATTAAAACGAATGGGCTTCCAACTTTAAATTAACTTTCCGCCTGAATTAAGATCAAAATTAGGAAATGATTTTTGTTTAATTAGTTTTCCACACTTTGTGGATAATTCAGATATGATAAGGCCGAGGTGTGTGCTACCTTTGAAATGAAACCTCATTTGCTTATCTCCATGTTTTTTCCTCATCTTTGTATGAAAAATAAAATTCACCTTTCTTTTCAACGCTTGCACTGAAGAAAAAACTAATCTGTCAGTACTTAAGGCGGGGGTATACCTGAAAGAAGTTTTCACGCCGCTTAAAATCGAAATAAATGGAAATATTTCGTTCGAGTTTCAAGCAATACGAAAACCCTATGCTCAAAACACAAATCAATGTTTTGGGGTGTTTTGTAAATTTTTTGGTGATTTTTAGGTATATTTGGGAGGAGATAGGTTTTCTCAAAAGAGTAGTAAAACTTGGAGAAATATTAATAAGAAATAGTTAAGATTTGATGTAGTTTAAAAATTATAATTTGAAGTTAAAAATTGATATAGGGACACACAAACAGTCCCCTACCAACCTGGTGTGCTCTTGGGTTGGGGGCAGCAGTCTGTTGGTGTTCCAAAAATAATTTTCTTTCTCTTATCCCTTCTTTAAACCTCTTAAAATTCCATTCAAATTTACGTACACCCCCACCTTAAAAGGGATAAAAATTAATTCTGGCGATACTTTATTAAAATAAATACTGAATAAGGCGACATCTGGGACAAGTAGCTACAAGCCATTGCAAGAAGAGTTGAGTTGGCACTCTCTGTTATTGGGTACTTTTAGATACACACCACTGTCTCTCTCTTGTAGCTCAGAGCAGCGCAGAAAACCTTTGAATAAGAGGAAAGTCAAAGGCATAAAGTTTTTTAATAGAGCTATCGTAGAATACTGGTTTAGCTCAGTGGAATCGGAGTCGTTTTTAGTGAAGTGTTTTGTTTTAAAAGTCCCTTCATGTCGCACGCTTTTCAAAGGACAGAGACGCTTCATAATGGATCCCTTTAAACTTAAAGAAAAAGTACGTGCACGGGATAATACAATGAGCCATATACGTGTACACCTTTTGTTCCTATTAACGTAAACAGGAACTAGTACGCGCAATAGGTTTAATTAGAATGGTCACACTTCAGGGGTTTGTCGCGGTCCATAAAAGATTCCAAAGTTGAAACCATCTTGCCCGGCAACCGTTGCTTACTGGAACCACAGCAACGAAGACTGCACAGTTAAGCTTAACCACGATTTCAACGTTAAGGCTATTATAATACATCATGATATTTAAATACTACCACAGGGAAATTATTGCTGGCTTAAGCTTTCAAGCTTATACAGTGTACCTTTTTTTTCAATTCATTTGCATGAGAACTTTGTCGGCTCCAAATCTTGGAATTCAAAATTATATTTAATTGAACCGTTCCAGCGCAAATGACCGGGATGCATTAATATTGGCTAGCAATCAGCTTTTTGTTGGTTAAGAATAGTTATTGCTTAATTTCTCGGCTTGATCATTCGTATACTAGCTAGATTGCATTTTTAATTAAATTATCATTTAATTCTAATAGCCCGCCATTAATCTTACAGGGGATATTACCCGTCGGATCTGCAATCGCACAAATAATAATTAGATAGCTTTGTTTAACTTCGCTGATTCTGGTATTTGCTCCATTAAAAACACATCACAAAAAATGTCAAAGTTCGATAAAGATGGGATGGCGGAGGTAATTAATTTTCCACCAAATCATACACGTACCAGAACTGTAGACTCGTGAAGAGCTATTAGAATTTAAAGGTCGTAAATTAAACTTCGCTCCCGGCAAGTAATACGTCAATAATTTGCACGTACTGAGAAGTGCAGGCTGGAAAATTCCAGCCGCGAACCGTCCTATACTTTAAGCAGCCCGTCTATTTTTGTCGCTCCATGGCCAGGAAATGGTCAATGTATATACAGTGTATACGTCACGTACATTTTCAGTTCCTCAGGAAGTCGTTGGTTGAAATTCCGGGTACTTCAATCAAGTGTAGTTTTACTTCCCTTTCTCCCACGTTCATTACAATAATCTGCAGAACAACGAAAATCAAACTAGTCTTTAAAACGTCAAAACAAAACCATAATTAGAACAGAAAAGTTTTTCCCTCACAATCAGTGGAGGTTACAAAAGGTATCGAGCAGTGTTTCGTATAGCAAGGGCGGACTATTTGGCTGATCAGTGTAAGGTGTGCTTCTAACTAACCAGCGAAACACTTGAATGAAACATTAAGTTCAGAATTTTCTTGTTTATTTATTGCGCAGAAGAGTCTGCATTTTTGTCTAACTCCTACGTGTATAATGTCAGCTAAAAAAGCATGCGGAAACGTTAAAGAACCAGAGGAAACGAGAAACCAAAATGACGCACGTAACTTTTGAAGTCAAGCCGTGAAACTATTTGGCAGGTTGCCTAAAGCAAAACTAAAGCAACATCTTTGATCGAGGTCAAGGTTTCCATGCAAAATCCCCTTTAAAAGTCCGGAAAAACTTCTACGAGTTTTATTTTGAATTCCTCACATGTCAATCTCATTCGAACTAGTAGACGATATCACTTATTGATTATCGGTGCAATAACTGTCGCCTTAACTCAGAAGTTAAATTGCTTTCATTACCGCGTCAAAACAGGAAAAAAATAAACGGAATTATTAAGAAAACTACGTAGTTGAATTGATATGAACAAGAGATCTTTTGATAAGAAATGACGTCTCTTTGCATGCATAATTTTCTTTAAAGCAATTATCAGGTTATAAAAGCTTTGCAGAGCGTTGATTAAAAATAGCGAGCAACAAGTGAGCTACCTAGAACGTTAAGTTCTTTCAAGGTAAGAGATGCTGTCTTATTTCTTTGCGGTACAAACACCAGTATTATGATGAAATTAGTTCTGTGAAATCTCCTGCAAACACAGTTGTCTTGTTCTAAATCGCATGCATGGCTTACGAACCGTTGCTGTTCGTTCCTTTTAATTTCATGCCAGGAATACCGTAAACATTGAGAATGAATACTCAAGTCTGCATCTTGCTGAGATGCATTGTCACCGAATTTTGACTTTTTAATCTCAAAATTTAAAACGAATTCAGTGAAAGTACGTTCTTGGAACCTAAACTTAACTTTTCCTCTGACTTTACGAGTCGAATTTGTTCGATTCGGTTTTTCACGGTCTGTGGATGACTAATATCAGAGACGCAAGGCGGGTGCTACCTTGAAATGAAAACTCTTCACTTAGATATTTTGTTCTTCTGCATGGTGCTTTTCCTTTACATTTGTGCGAAAAGTATAATTTAAACTTTCTTTTTAAGTCATACACTAAGGAATGTAGTCGTTCTTAAAAGGGATGAAAATTTATTCCGGCGATACTAAATACATTCGACGGCAATTAAAATGAATAGCTCAACTAGTCTCTTGTAGCCAAGAACAGCCAGGAACACTATTGAGTAAGAGGAACGTCAAGACGCACAGAGAGTGCAAAGTGTTTTTTTTTTTTAAACTACCGTAAAATACTGGTTTATCCCAGTCGAACAGGAGTGCATTTCGTGATTTCTCTTTCAAATCCATAAGTGTCGCATGCTTTTCAAGATCAGTGACGCTAAACCAACTCCGTCCCTTTAAACCAAGAAAAACTTCATGGTACAAAAGAATCAGCCATGCGTAATGTTTTTTGTCTATCAAATGACTTTAAACTTTCATAAAATACTAATTTATCCCGGTGGACAAATCATTTGTATTTCGCGAAGCTATAACACAATAGAATAGAATACTGAGTAGAGTAGAGTAGAGTAGAGTAGAGTAGAGTAGAGTAGAGTAGAGTACAGTAGAGTACAGTAGAGTAGAGTAGAGTACAGTAGAGTAGAGTAGAGTAGAGTAGAGTAGAGTAGAGTAGAGTAGAGTAGAGCAGAGTAGAGTAGAGTAGAGTAGAGTAGAGTAGAGTACAGTAGAGTAGGATAGAGTAGAGTAGAGTAGAGTAGAGTAGAGTAGAGTAGAGTAGAGTAGAGTAGAGTAGAGTAGAGTAGAGTAGAGTAGAGTAGAGTAGAGTAGAGTAGAGTAGAGTAGAGTAGAGTAGAGTAGAGTAGACTAGAGTAGAGTAGGGTAGAGTAGAATAACGTCGCTATGCTTTTTTAGATCAAAGAACGTGGGACCACAGAATTGTTGTGCATGTGCCTCGAGCTAGTATATTAAACTAACCATTCAATTAAATTAGCGAAAAAACAAACGCAATTTAAGTTTCTTTTAGGCGGGCGATAAAGAATAAAAAATGTTGTAGCACCGTTCAGCCGTCCTACAAATTGGACTTGTACTTTTAAGTCTTATTCGTTTTGCAAGCGGTGAGAATTTAGGTCAAGGTTTCCCTTTCACGGAGAGGAAGAAGTTAGGGGAGGGGAGGGTCTTGTTAGAAGATCACGAAGCAAAGTAAGCAAAACAATAAAGAACCGCCTCTCCCGTCCCCCACTCCCCCCCCCCCAAAAAAAAGGTGCTAATACCACTACAAACAAAAACATTTTCAGTCATACAAATGGTTAAAAAAATTGCTAACTTCTAACGTAGTTAGTTTAATCAAAGTTTATACGAATAGTCCTTTGCTTTTTGGAAATGATATTTTGCAATACTGGCTTGATTTTAAGGAAATATAATACTTAGCAAAGTAAAAAAAACCTCTGCCACTGTTCTATCACGTGTACTAGAATAGTACACGTTTGGAATTTGCCGTTTTTCTAAACTAACTTCACGATCGGTTTTCTAAACCATCGTTTGTGATTTTTAATGTTGCGCAAAATGCTAAAACTTTAGGATGTACAAAGTACGGCTTCTTAAAGGTCTGGTTTTGGGGGAAAGATGGCGAGGGGGTACTCCCAAGGATAGACTACACAGGCAGGCTCCGACCGAAACTGGGGTTCAATTCCTTTTTCAGGATAGAGGCATATCAAAGGGTAGGGTTATTCACGTACTTAAAAGGGCCTTTTAAAATATTTTGAACAGAATCACCGAAAAGAGATGCAGTGTTGCTAATGAAGGTTGCAAAACAGGTACATTTGCTATTGAAGGTATACGAAAGGGTTAACTTTCCGTCAAAAATGCTATATAAAAGGGTAAGGGACCCAAAGCTTGCATAAACGAAATAAAGACGCAGTGTATAATTTCACGGAACAATCATGAATGACACAAGACGTTTCTGAGCCACCCTGTAAGGTATAAGGGTGCGGGATTTTGACTGTGTTGTGACTGATTTTCCAGGTTTTACTAATAGCATTTGCCGTCGTGCCGGCTCACCATATCAAAATTGACTGAAGCATTGATCTAATTAATTTCTGTTTGTTGCAGATGTTTTTAAGAGCCGTATTTGTAGTTTTTGGAGTATGCGTAGTGTGGAGCATTTATGGGAAAAGCATCAACTCCGTTAAGGTAAAGAAGAAATAATAATAATAATAATAATAATAATAAGACATGCGTTTTGAAATCATCATCATCATCATCATCATCATTTTTTATCATTAAATGAGAGACCGTCCCAAACATGCCCACAATTTAAACAGTTGCGAAAAGAAATCCTTGAAAATATTTAGGCTTGAACCCACGACCTCTTACCCACGCGTAAAATGGGATTGGAAGGCCTACTAGTACACAAGTCCTACGTAAGGGAACTGGTCATAACAAGTTTGTTCGAATAGGACCCACCTTGTCTGGGGTAAGGGGGTTGTCGAAAAGACACCACCTATCTTATTAACATTACAGACAAAATTTTATTGGCTTTAAAAATTGAGTTGACACAGAAATATTCAGCTAGCAAGAGTCAGCATTGCTAGATAAACAAGAAAAGTGAGGTTTGAATCTCATTGTCATTTTTTATGCTGGATAGAGGGGTGGCTATGCAATAAAGACACCATCTTTTGAGGTTGAGGAAGGGGGGTGCAGGCAGAGACCACCATCTATTTTGTTGTTTCGTGGGTCCTGTTCGAGTGCAGTAGTTTTGACCACTTCCCTAACGCTCGTGTCTCTCTTTCATCTCGGTATTTCAACCAAGTTACCTTCATTTTTATTGCATTGGTAGCGGGTTAACATGATGATTTGGAGACAGTAGCGAAAAAAAGTGGGCCACACCCACCCACCGAAGTGGTCAATTATTTTCATTCCTACCAACTGAAATTTACGAAAGCTGGTGCAAGAAGATCGCGTTTTTGATGGTTTGGTCTGCGTGTGCCACTCATAATGAATTTAATTGGTCTTCACATGTATTTGCTTTCTTTTTAATTTCAGGAGCCAAAAGCTAATGTTGACTGGCAGGATTACTTCACAAGGGAAGAACGTAAGTTTTTTACATTGTATTGAGTAGATCTGGAGTTGAATTACCCATAGAAATATTGGAGCCAAGTGTTGATGTAAGTACAGGCATGGCTCACTTTTGGAAAGAGTGGAAGACTGGGACGAGAGTTGGCCATTCTATGACATGCCATGACCATTCTGCATGGTGTTTTGAGGCGAGTTTGGAATCTTTCGGGTAATTGTTTACATCCGAATAGGGCCCACACTCGATCCCAGGTGCTGCTTGTAAACCGAGTTTATTTTTGTTTTCTCGGCTTAGGTCGCGCCAAACAATGCAGATACAAGGGCCAACTCTACCCCCAAGGTGCCACCATTGACAAACCGGTCAGACCGGATTACGCACGGTGTGATCGATGCACGTGCATTGGAAAAAAATTTCGAAACTGCGCCAAGATTTTCGACTGTGAAATCGGTTTCCTGCCGTGCGGCAAAAAGGACTACGAATTTCCGGAAGGAGAGTGCTGCCCTATGTGCAAACGAAAAGGTGAGCAGAGATTTCTTCACAAGTGCGGGTTTAAGCGCTGTAGTTCGAGGGTGCGTTCTTTCCAACCGCAGCATTCTGGGATTGGCTTACTCAGAATAAGCAAATGCTATTTTTTACGTATGAGTTCTGCTCCGTTTTACGTAGTGAATGTCATAGTATTTTCGTAATCGTCTCCAAAACAAAGCAAATTGTTTGTTTGACTGATTCATTGATTCTTCCTTGTTTCTCGAAATGTTTTAGAGAGTATTGTCTTTAATCGTGTCCTAGCTTACCTTAATGAACTTTAAATTCTTTGCGAGAATCTATATGGGTTTAGTAAAATCCATACCCGTTTTCAGCATTTCAGACGACTAAAATGCTATACCCTTTGATTCCCAAATACCTATAAAGCTTATTTAGGGGAGTGCCCCACCCCTGGGGGCTTAAGGCCGTTAACCTGGTCTTATAAATAGGTAGGGTTACCAATCCTTCTCTCTGAAAGAGCTAACACAAGAGAGACATCCTCTCTTGGCTAACATCAGTGACTAACACCGAAATTATTTAAAATTGACAGATTGCAGTGAAGACAGGGAAGTGAATGAAAAATGGTGGAGGGTTAAAGAAACAACGGGCCAAAATCCGTTGCGAGGCATTTGCTCCCAGTGTGAATGTAAAGCAGACCGCAAGGAATATTGTGTAGACCATAGCTTTACTTGCTTCCCGATTCCTGGATGCATAAAGTACAAAGAGCAGAAAGACCAATGCTGTCCAAAGTGCAGTATGTATCTAATTTATAAAACAAACAAATGGGTAGCAGGGGGGAAGATCTTGGAAATAGCATAAGCCTAGCTTATAGATCCCGGGTAAATTACGGTAAAGATGAAAGTCGCTATTACAGCACAGGAAGCCACCTCACGAGACCTTTACTCTGTCTCGGCACTACATGGAACACTTCTGTATTCAGTCAAGGAGTTAGTAGGTTTCTTTATCGATATTCTAGGCCAAGATTTGAAGGTACGATTCCCGTCTAAAATAACAAACAGACAAAAAAACAAACAAAACAAAAACAACAACCAAAGACTCCCGGTTGTAGGATCGAACTTAGACCTAGCACAACTACCAGCTGAAGCCACTGACACCTTTAAATAATTTCAAGGGCCCGGCCGGTTGCATGAAGCATCTTAACTAGGTAAGTGGGAGTTTTCTTTAGTCGTTTCCAGTCTTCCAATGAATTTTCTCGCGCTCTCTCTGTGTTCTCTATCCTCAGTAAGCAACAGCCAAGGGATTCAATAGACCTTTCTCCAAAATGGCGGCAACAGATTTGAATGAGTTAAAATTGAACCGAATGAAAAAGTGATACCAGCACTGGAAAGGGCACCTTTACTTTAGTAACCTTGCACAGTTTCAGCATATTAGGTGTTATATCAGCTTAGGAAATGTAAGATGAAATTTGACAAATTTACAGACGTTTGTATGACTGGGGGTATACGTCATACCGGCCAGTCATACAAACGTCTGTAAATGTTTCATTTTTCAAGTTAAATTTTCTCAGCTGCTATTACACCTGATATGCTGAGACTTTGCAGGGTTGCTAAAGTAAAAGTGTTCTTTCTAGTGCTGGTATACATTTTTAATTTTAACTTATTTGAATTTTCGGCCGCCATTTTGGAGAAGGGTCTATTGCGCCGGAGATAAGCCCTCGGGAACACTGAAAATGGTTTGCCAAAAAACTCCCACTTATCTCAACATGTCTTATACAACCTACCCTGATCCTTATCTTATTATAGGCCAGTAAACGTTGTCGTGTTTTTAGCCGTAAAATTTACTGGAAAGCCCCACCTGTACAGCAGCTCAAACAGTAATCTGACTAGTCTGGGCCAAACCAAAAATTCAATGTTTGAAAATATAACTTAAGGAGTGCAATCTGCATTTCATATAATGATGTAACATCTACTCAAATGCCTTTTGTTTTTTTTTCTTTCAGTAAAATGGGCCGAGAAGAAAACAACAACGGAGGAATGGTTCACAATACCAGTCACAACAGCGGCTCCGTCGCCGCCACCTTTTCCTTTTCGCGATACCGATGGAGACGAACTGGAGGTCAAAAGTTAAAAGGGTAAGACAATCTTAAATGCGATTCTTGCAACTCAGTGTAGTGATTTTGTCTAAAATGATCTCTAATGGAGCGAGTTTTTTAATGGAAGCGTAACCTTCTTTCAGAATTGCGGCTTCTTAGGGCGAGAAATGAATTCAAATTACACCAACTTAAAAGACTGGTCCCTTAATTTTCTTAGAGATATCAAAGCGAACGAAACACTGACGCAAGCCCCCGGCGCGAAACTTTTCTCCTGCGAGAAGAGATGGGGCGTCAGCGCGCGGAGGCGCGCAAAAAAAATGAAGTTACTATGACTTCTCCCAGCTGAGTAACTGAAACCACGTGCACTCGAGACGTACTAGGTTCTTTATTGTCAGGTTTGGAGAAGCAAAGATGGTCTCTATGAACTCAGACTAATGCACCATTCCCTTCCAAGGCTTAAACACGTTTAAAAGCTGTTTAGTTAAACACAGTTTAAAATTGTTTCCTTCATAAGAGCTGCTTTCGGATTTTTGTCAACTACAGATTTAGCACAAATGAAAGAACAAGTAAAGTTTACTTAAATCATATGTCAAATCCAATGTTCCAGCTTTCTGTTGCCGATTTTCATTTTGTTAAAACCTGGTTTAATTAAACATGTTTCGTTGGTGTGAATGGGGCTTAAGACACATAACACTTTCTTGTCAGCCCTACTTTGTGGCCCTCACTGTTGTTTTGATTGGTAACTCCCATTATTTAATAGAATAAGATGCTGTTGGGAACGAAACAGAAATCTGGAAAACAATGGGTCAGTTATTAAAAGACAGTTTAGAACAAAACCACGTTCTAAGCCATTTTCAATTTTGCCAACAATCATATCTAAACATTGTCTACTGCCGACGGTAACAAGAAGGCTTGTATCCCAGACCAGAAAACCATTTATCTACTAAAAATAAACCACTTTTAAACAGATTGTCTTAAGCCGCGGCCCAAGTTAGACTCTGTTTAAATAACTGGCCCAATGTCTTTTACAATATTGCCGAGTGCAATGAAAAAAAATCATTTTAGTGTTCATATTTGTATTTTTCGCAGGTGGACTAAACAACGTTTCTACCATAGTACATGGTATTTTTGAGTCACAGCACGCCTGTAAAATAATTAAATAACACGTGACTTCAAAAAGCGGTATTTATATCAGTGTGACTGTAACGAGCTTCGTTATGTGACTCTATAACGCAAGCTAGGTGAAGCTATTTATACTGAACAAGAGATTGTCCTCTTTGGTTTAATCTGTCACATTAGGCTAATTCGTGTTTAAAAAAGTGATTATTGTTGAAATAAACGCTGGTAAATAAAGAGAATTGCAATTTTATGTCTTTGCCAAGTTCTATTCTATTTTAGTATAAATCTACAAGCGCTCTATCATGAATGTTGTTCTCTTATTGGCTGGCTACTCACTATCTATTCTGTTGTAGATAGTGAGTAGAGTGAGTAGCGCGTGGCATGACCTATTTATATCGTTATTCAATAAAAACGTGAACCTTTCTTGTTGTTACGTTTTGAACGACTGGTAGATTCATACTAAAACGATTAGATCATTCACTCTCGATTTCTATGCGTGATAGTTGATTCGGGCCTCGCCCTCAGCTCATCAACTATCACGCGATAGAAATTTCGAGCTCATAATCTAATTGTTAACTATTCCAACATATTCCAACAATGTCTTCCCGCTGCTTAGCTTGCTCGTACACGCATGCGCAGTGCTCACAAATAACAATCCACCTCACTGAAAAGGACGGCGACTGGTACATTTACCCAGAGTTCTTAGCGTACGAGGACCCTTAAAATGAACAAAAAAGTTCTAAAAACTTCAAACTTAGCATACGTATTGTTTTTAGTACAGGGATGAATTTTGCCAAAAATATTACTTTTCATGTACTATTGGCTGTGTTAGGTTCGCAAGGAATTGTGGTTAAATGTAAAGCCGCCATCTTTTTTTCGTATAACCCAGTGACTGACTACCTTTATGTAGCAAACTCGCAATCTAATTGGCTACACAAGGACATCCTAATTTTCGATAAACCTCCCGGGAAACACGCGCTTGGAAAATTCCCAAACTGACAAACCAACTTGCTAGAATCTTTAATTATCCTTTATCAAATTTCTCTGATGAAAAGATTGGTCACCGGGTTATGCTAAAACAATAAGACGGCTAGCTCTCGGTGTAACGACCTTCAACCGATAGAAACCGAGAGCTGTATAATATGCCATCTCATTGTGGAGAGGCGGTCTCTACCGAACGACCAGTTTATATCCACGGGAATCAAGAGAAGATCAAGAATCCCTTTTGAAGCGAAGGAATCAGTTAAGGTTCCTGTCAGAGAAGAATTCCGTTATCACGGTGAGGCATTGTTTAATCATTACGCTGTGAAAAGGGGTCTAACTGAGTTTGAGTCTACGGCAAAAACCGTCAACAGTGACTGTTCATATCGTTGATACGAAAGCAGTTGAGGAACGTTCATTTTTTCAGGGGACCCGCTATTAGTAATTAGTAATTATGTTGTGGAATATAATGGTTTTTAGCTTTTAATGTTCAAGATGAGTGGACTGTATTTTGGGCAGTATGTTTTTGTGACACTAGTTCAGTATATAAATGTAAATATATGAAACATATATTTTGAAATGCGGATGAAAGACCAAATAGAAGAAAGACCTCGCTGTCACTACGCAACATAAGCAGTTGCGAAAAGCAAGCCTGAAGAAAATTCAGGCTTGAACGGGATTCGAAGCCATGACCTCTACGATGCCGGTGCAGTGCTCTACCAACTGAGCTATCAAGCCAACTGGGAGCTGGCCATATTGTGAGTTCGTAAATAATATACCCGTGAAGGATGAATAAATAAATGTAAATATATGAGACATATATTTTGAACTTCGGATGAAAGATCAAATAGAACCGAAAGATCCTCGCAGTTACTACGCAACGTAAGCAGTTGCAAAAAGCAAGCCTGAAATAAATTCAGGCTTGAACGGGATTCGAACCCATGACCTCTGCGATGTCGGTGCAGTGCTCTCAACCGAGCTATCAAGCCAACCGTGGGAGTTGGTCATATTGTGAGTCCGTAATATACCCGTGAAGGATGAATAAATAAATGTAAATATATGAAACATATATTGTGAACTGCGGATGAAAGATCAAATAGAAGAAAGATCCTCGCAGTTACTACGCAACTTAAGCAGTTGCGAAAAGCAAGCCTGAAAAAAATTCAGGCTTGAACTAGTTCAGTATATTACTGTACGAAATGATCTAACCTTTGCGTTTGCGCTTGAAACATACATGTAACACGTTCCGATCCTTTACAAGTCAAGCTATTCAATTGAAATTAACACTAATAACCAATACTAAATCCTATGACAGTCACGTGATTTTTCATTGTGGTGAACTAAATGCGGAAATGTTAGCTAGCGCCTCCACGACGAAGCAAACTGTTATCGATAACCTTTTAGTTGTCGATAACAAAATGTTATCGATAACAAAACATCTCGTGCGTAACTGAATCAAGTTATCGACTACAAATTACGTCAACAACAAAGCAGTTTTCCTGCTTTACTTGTCGATAATAGACGCTGCAGCTTTGTCATCGACAACTTACTTTCTCCAGTCTGCGAGTAAGTCATCCATTACTACTATTTAGCCATTTTCTACACGATGTGGTCATGCGCATTCAGTGCAAGCAAGTTTCCAGGTTCCCTCAAAACATTATTACAGGTTATCGACAACCAAACTTTGTTTACACTTTGTAGTTGTCGATTCAATTAAGCTGTGGATTGAAAATAGTCGTCGATAACAACTGATTTGCTTCGTCGGGAGGCCCTTATTAAAGGATTCAGGGATCACGCGTATGCTTCTCTAGATCAGAGATGCAAGACTAATTCTGTCCAAGAATATATCCAAAATAATTTAAATAGGAGACAATAAGATTGACAATCTTATCCGCTGATAAACGCGAGAAAGATAAAACAATGAATGACTGCCCTTAAAACAACATGCAAACTTAAAGAGAAAGAAAAAGTAAGAAGCTAACAGAAGCAACAAATTCTATTCGTTGTTTACTTTAATTTTTCTATTTATTTTATGCAGCTAAATTACAGTGCGTGGGATAAGTTAGCCATGCGAATAAGCAGCTGTTTTGTTGTTTGTGTTTTTTTTTTTTGCTGAAAATAAAACGACTGGGAAACCAAACAGACAACATTCACACGGACTTTTTAAAATGCATGTACAACGATTCATGCTAAGCCATTAAATCACAGAATATAAAAAACGTTTGGCCTTATCATGGGACAAAGAGAAAGTCGGGAAAGTCCAAATAACTTGGGAAGAAACACTCTCTTCTTTCGTGAAGTTAGCCGTGCGTGTAAGCCGAAGACGTAAACAATGGACAAAAGGTAACAAAGAAAAGGTAACAAAGAAAAGCACTTTGCCATCAGGATTAGCATCATACATGGATAACATCCGATTGTGTTTAGCGGAAGGATACCATTAATTAAGAATGCCTCCAACGCTACTCTTGTTTTTAAACCTCAAACAAACAAAAACAAAAATAAAAAAAATAAGCCTTCTCTCCCCCCCCCCCCTTCCACGACCCGAACATAAGCTCATCTTAACTGCAAGCAAAATTACCCCCCACCGCCCTCTCCCCTTTTTGAATGATAATCTGCTCCTCCCCGATAAAAAGCCTTTCCCGCTCAGGCTGAAAAGAGGTACTCTCAGTTAGTCAGCTGGAAAGTTGGAAGCGCTTTGTCAGTCAAGCCTAACGTAAACAGGCTTTTATTGAGACTTGGCGCTGTTCACAAGCAGATCGACCAAGACACTGGTGAGTACTCAGTGCAATATATACCAGTAGAGAGGCTTTCAATTTTTAAGGTAAGAGAGACGTTCTGTTTTACTTATTTGAAATCTGTTTCATGCCCTATCCGAAATATTTCAGTCCTGGAAACACACGTGTGTTCTTCTTTTTTTTATCCACTGGTGCTAGGTGCAAATCAGTTCATTAATCTTTGTTCAGATCTGATGAAATTCCGAAATGAACATCGCTTTTTGCTGAGTAACTGTACTCGGAGTAACCTCGATTATAATATGGTACAAATGCTTATTCCTTGGAAATTAGAGCGCTCGATAAAGAATTACATAACCATTTCACTTTGCATATAACTGAACCATGTCTGTGGTTGTTTGTCTTGGACTGAAATCAGAGCTATCGCAGTGACCAATCAAAGAAAGCAATAATATTGAAGATTTTCACATTCCTTTGGAAAAGGGAATACCAGGTTTCTTTTCATCATTTCTAAACGTGGAAGGATAAAGTTTGGGTTGAACTGACTTATTAATTTATGTTAATGAAAACAATTTAATTCTATCCCTTTACCTTAAAAGCAGCCAAGTTGCAAAAATTTCCTTTAACAAGCAAACAACACAAATAAATTATTGCGATATGTTTGCGTTTCCAAAAGTTCCAAAACTCATCACCATTTTCTCAGCTTGCGTGAATAGGGACATGTTGCTCTAGTTTAGAGACGCGAATCCTAATTAATTCTCCCACGTAAAGTACCCAATTGTAAACTTCGCGATCTCTTCGCCGGCTTGCTTATGAGACTTTATAATGAAGAGTTACTGGCCTAAATTTTCATTGATTTTTTTATACTGATATACAGAGTTGGCATGACTTTCACTCTTTCGTGTATGCTTCTTGTTAATGATTAACTCTTAGCATTCTCTTTCTTAATTAATTCTCCTGCTGACTTTATATAGCGTGCGTTGTCATGATATATTCTGTTGGTGCCTTGCCCGAAGGCATCGGTGCAGTCTGAAGTTACTTCGCTCAGTCTGACCATTTCTGTTACAGTTAAAGAAAACATGGGGATGATTTGAAGCATGAACCTAAATGGATGAATTCTTTCCTTTGCGGTTTAAGGCGTCTTCTAACGTCTCCTTCCTTCACCGAAAACAGTCTCACATCACTGAGCAAAAGATTTCATTCAATAATAACTTTTCCCTTACAAAACAAGACGAAACAAAACGAAACTGGCAAAACAATAGCATTGGTCAACCGTGATATGCCCGCCAACTCTTAACAGTCTCTTAATTCTTAAATTTATGTGGCGTTTTGTCATAATTTGTTCCATTCTGTTCGTGCCTTGCCTGAAGGCGTTGGCGCAGTCACGTTACTTCGCTTTCTGACCTTTCTGTTACAGTTAATGAAAACAAGGGAAATGATTTCACTGAAGCATGAACCTAAATAGATCATTTCTTTCCTTTGCGGTTTTAGGCGTCTTCTAACGTCTTCTTCCTTTACCAAAAACAGTCTTACATCACTGAGCAAAAGAAGTCATTCAAATAATTAACAATAAATTAGTAAATTATCTCTCATTAAACAAGACGAAACAAAACGAAACAAAACAGCAATGTCGGTCAACCGTAATAATCCCGCCAAAAACACAATCATTGACATTGTCGGTGAAGTTTCCGGTGGACGCTGAATTATTAAGCTTCGGGCAGATGTTATTTACAAATGCCCATAATTTTTAACAAATTATCATGATTTTATCATATTTTACCACTGCCCATAATTT
The DNA here is from genome assembly GCF_977016875.1 of Pavona decussata. Taxonomy (NCBI): domain Eukaryota; kingdom Metazoa; phylum Cnidaria; class Anthozoa; order Scleractinia; family Agariciidae; genus Pavona; species Pavona decussata. The sequence goes on from NW_028145462.1 coordinate 1,812,816, forward strand.
TTAACAAATTATCATGATTTTATCATATTTTACCACTGAGGCGTGCAGCGCAGGCTTTGGGAACAAGTCGCGTCAACGTATAAAAGACCGTCTGTTTTTTCATGCTAACAAAGCCTGAGAAGAAATATTGTTTTATTAGAAACCCTCTTGCAATTTTAAATTACTGAAGATCTGAACAAAAAAGGTGAAAAACAAAAAGCCGAGAAAAAGGGAAAATAGATACATATCTAGATCGTGTTGATCACGTGATTAAAAGAAAAGGGCGCCAAAACCTTGCGATATTTCCAAAGCTTTGAGTCGCAAACCTGTATGATCAGAATGATAAGGGTGAAACGATACGAGTGCGATACTTACCTGGCGATATTGCGTAATATTGCCGGAATCACTGGTCTATGAGCCGGTGAGCGAAGTGCGACCAAAGTGAGCTGATGAGGGAAATGGTTCTGTCGGTCGATTCTTCCATCCCACGTGACTCTGACATGGTGGACTATCACATGATATGATTTGCACCATTCGTGTCATTTGTATCTTGACAGGTTGAAAGTATACATTTGTGAGGATGAAAACCGTACCCGCCATTGTGACCTTGTTGGTCATGTTGGTCTTCACAGAAGCTAAAAGGCGTTCTTTCCATGAGGTATAACGTCTATATTCCGTTTTCCAATTAACCGTGCCCCTCCTCCCATCCCCACCACAATGCATGCATCAGCATTCAGTTTCTTAAAATCTGGAGCCAAGTTCCAGATCCGCGAAGCCTTCTTTAAAAGTGTAGATGCGTGGTTATAAGATTGCATGAATTGTTTCGGGGATCGCAATGCTAAGGATTGTTTCTCAACGATGTTCTACCCCTAAGATACAACCCAACTATGGAGCGGGGATTTGATCAACATCTGATCACACTTTAGATGATCGTGTCATCAAATGGGTGATGATCTTAAACCATTTGCCTTGTCACGTTTAAATGCAAGCAGTTCGGAGTTCGGTTATATTGGGGCTTCGTTTCATACATTCTACTGTCACTTTGGACGAACTGAAAAATATAGTTCATTGCATCGGGAATTTCGTTGACGATATTGTGCTCTCAGGCCGGTCATTGAAAATTCATGTTGATAATGTTAAGGTTATGTAGATGGAGTGAGATTATGGATGAACTGTGTAATAGCGGTTACCACAAAGGGATGGCCATCTTCACATGCTGACGTCAGATCCCAACACTCAGTTAATTTTAAAACGCATTTTAGACTGACATGGATACGAAACATTGATAAAATGCACTGTTTAAATTGAATTATTACCTCCATTTATGTAATCAACTAGGACAGCCCAGTTTACCTGCGAAAAAAGGGGACTTCATTTGGAGACTTGAGTAAGTACTCATTCCACGCTTTTAACAGCTCCGTCAGAAGTATTATTGTTAATTGCAAAGATGTTACTTTGGTAAAGGTTTGGTATATTCTAGTTATGCAATGCTTTCGAGTGGTATACCGTGAAATATCCCACGAGTGACTTGATTTTTCTTAGGCGAGTGTGTATACAAAGAAAAATCAAATCCCGAGTGGGATATTCGTGGCATACCAGGAGAAAGCACTGCATAATTGACCCCGTGCCACTTATTGGATTAACTTTCCTATTCGACGTCTGGTTCCAGGAATTCAAAATTAAACGTCAAAACTGGGGTATTCTTCTTCCATGTTTTAGTTGTTGACAGTAATTTTTTTAAATGAAAATTTTGACCTGTCGCAGGCTCCCCGGTGCAGCGATTGCGATTTTCGCCGAGCGCTGCGATCGGGGTATAAAATCGCCGATATCTGACATGCCAGATATCAGCGATTACATTCGCTGGCAATCGCTAAGTGTGCCCGTTCCCGCGATTTTCTACGAAAGTCAACCAATCAGGTTGGGCGATTTTATCACATGACTTTCAAAACGCCCCTCGAATGAGCCTGGGAACAAGGGTAAAGTGCCACATCGCCGAAAAATATCGCCAGGAGCACGTGAGTCCACATCAATCGGTGGCGAAAATCGGCGATCAAATTCGCCGCGATCGGCGTATAAAATCGCCAGGTGTGTCGCCGGTTTAAGTATCAGGCGATATTCCCCGCGATTTCGCAGTATATATATATTACTGTCAAATGTATGTTTCTTTAGAATACAAGGACTGCAAGGAAGGAATGAAGTTTGGAGACACCTGGGAGGAACCAGTCACTGGTAAAAAAAATCTGTGCTGGGTCTGTACGTGTTACTCGGAAGGAAAGGCCACTTGTACAGCCGACAGTCTGTTTTGTCCTCCCACTGACTGCAAAAAGCCTGTTCGAACTGAAGGACATTGCTGCAAAAAGTGCCGTAAGTTTACAGCTAAAATAATTATGTATCTTCTGTGTAATTTTGATATTAATCTCGTATCCATAGTCTAGGGACTTCTGAAGTTATGCATTTATAATATACTCAGTACAAACGGATGCTGCTGTTTAAATTTGAGTAATACTCCAAATGCATTTTACAGTTTTGTGCTTAGTGACCTGGCCTTTGAATGGAAGCGAGGCTGGAGTTGACTTTTGTTTGAAACAAACCGTCAGTGCTTTTCAAATGTAAATGTAGCCTGCGAGCAAGCTCTCTTGGGGGTGGGGGGCGGGAGGGAGAAAGAGGAGAGAGCTTGCAACGATGTCTCAGGAATTTTCATTTCTGCGTTGAATTTTTCAACGCAAAATGCTGATTGGTGGATATTGAATTTGGTGCTTACGTCATTGCTCTTCGCGTGCGTCGTGTTGACAACACAAAAATGGTGGCGGAGTTTCTATCTGTGAAGGTTGCGAGAATTTCTCTAAATAACTTAGGTTTTCTCTGGAATTAAAACCCGAGCAAAGTCAAGCTGCCAATGCTTTACTTCAAAGTAGCGATGTTCTTGCAGTTTTACCTACGCGAATTGGGACAAGTTTGATATTTCAACCTTTTGCAGCAATTGAAAGTCTAAAGTCTAACATCAAACAATGTTAGTTGTTTGCCCATTGCAAAGTATCATTATCGATTACTTGATCGCAGAAACAAGAAGAATGGGGATGCCTGCCGCTTCGATTGCCGATATTTCAGATGGAGAGTCAAGGTCGGCCAAATTTAAGCTTTTGTTTGGTGTTTGGCTCAGCCGAAAAAAATATGAACATCTTTCAGCTTACGCCACAAATTAAAGCTCTCTGAATATATTGAATCAATTCCGAGTGCTTCGGTACGGCGTTAGCAGCGAACTGCGAGGTTTTTAGGGCAACGTTCTTTAGAAGCGGAATGATTTCCTTTTGCTCTGGCACTCACACGTCTGCTTTGCTACTCGTTCACAACATCACAAATTTCACCCGAGTTAAAGTGCTACTACGATCAAAACTTCATGTCACGTATGAAGCAAAAATACGTCCGTTACAGCTTATCCGATGTGGCTGTACCTGTCTTGGTCACTGAAATGAAGTTTGGGCCCCGTAAATTGAAAATATTGAGCCTTGAAAACTGGTGTTTTCGAGTCCGCCATTATGAATTTATGTTCCAGTGAGCCCGCGGTATGAAAGTGATTGGAGTTGCGGTATTTTTATTCAAACCTATTGTGTTTTTGTCGTGACGTAATACTCTCAAGTCGCTGATCGAGCGAGTACGGTAGTCCTCCTTCTGGCGACGAATTTCAGAGCTGTTTTGGCCACAGAAAGCTCTCCTGGATCGTCTTTGCATGATATAGGCAAAGGAAATTAAGAAGTCCTGACTCTGTAGAGCTAGTTCCGTCTGAAGAAGAGGCAGCCGAATAAGTTCAGCAGCTAGCGCTTTTGCTACAAGAGAAGAAAGAGCAGACTTTGCTGAGTCGTTCATCTCTCGGGTAAGATATTAGAGATAGAGATTGATATTTAGATGTGTTATTTGCTGTATTAACAAAACAGGCAAGCTTTAAAAGTGTAGTGCCTGAGAATCCTCAACAATTTCTCTTGACTACTAGCCAGTTCATTCCCCGGAGGGAGGCTACCGGAGACTCAGTTGAACTGAAATCGAAGTCAAGTTTAGGTTTTTAGCTTTGCTTTCGAAAGTTTGCCTTGGTGTTAAATTAGAGTGCACAGTTAAGTTTCGGTTCCGAGTAAGCTTACTGTTTTTGCACTTTTTTACCATGGAAAAAGAATATATATTGTAGTGAAAAGCTCTGTGCAATGGCTTGAATTTAAGCTGATCGTTCCCTTGTAATTGATGCTAAGTTTCCTCTTGGTTCAATATTTTCTCAGGTGCAAATGTTCAAATTGCTCCCTTGAGCGACTTACCAAGCCTGGAGAGTGCTGGTGCTGCATGGACATCATTGTATCCAGATTTGAATTAGTACAGTAATCAATAAACAAATAAATTTGCAAGGCAACAACAATTTGCAATGATTTGTTTTCTTCCCTTGCACCATCATGAACAATGTAATAGTATTAACAGTCTTTTCTGTGTACATATATTTTTTTTTAAGGTGGCTAACATCAGGTTAAACACCACTGCACTGGATGCTTTAACGCACTGAAGAAATGACTAGCTTTATAAATGAAAATTTATTAAGGCATGCTTTCTGGTAACAAGCATCCACCTAGGCAAATGAGGGGAGGAAAAGTAGGAATTTTGCAAATATAAATTGAAAACAATATTCTTGGGAGTTAAAGTTTGTGATTCAGGTATTGAAATTTTTTTGCTTATTCTAATGAAGGGTCAAATCAACCTAACAACAAACATCCTTTGTCCTACATGTCTAAGGGCAAACCCCCAAGCAAGTGTTGATGAGTTTGATACACTGTTGCTGTGGTAACAGTTCTTGTTACTTTCACTTTTGGTGCAGTGAGAGATGGGCAAATGCATACTACCAAAATGAAGTAAAGTTGAGACTGTTGTGAGCCACCTTTGATTTTTTTCTCAAGGTTGTTCGTCTTGATCAGTGTTTATTCTTAGAAAATGTAGATTCAATTTCATTTTGTACAACAACAAATGTATTGGTGAAACAAGATTCTGGCACTCTTTTTCAAATGAACATAAAAATAAAATTATTAATGTACTGCAGACAATGAACCATAAACCTTATTCCAAAATGGCTACCATATTAATATTGTTTATATTCAAATAAGTATTTATTTAAAACCACACCAAAAGAGAAAACATTTGAGTTCTGGTTGCTATACATGGCTCAGGAATGTCTGTGCTTCAGCTCCCTATTAGCAGGGAGCAGGGGGTGGGGAGGGGGGAGGTGGAGTGTCATGAAAGAATAAGCAGTGAAAACAGAGGGTCACATAAATTTATGCTCTTGCAATCATAATTTATAGTATGACGGGGAGAGCGAGTTATATACAAAAGACAAAATAAAATTTGTTAATTTAAGTCATTATTTAACAAAAGCAAGACAAGTATAAGTATTAAAATATTAATGTAAAGGAAATGTGTAGCATAATGAAGTTATATGATGCCAATGGGCTCTATAGATGATTTGAATTATGTTGGGGCAAAATGGCTCCAGTAAGTAACTTACAGTTTGCTTCCATTCTTGTTTTCTTTTTCTGGTATTTGAGCTACATTGTATTACCTGTTCAGGGGGAGGGTCGTGAAATTTCATTTGCATCGCTATGGAGGGTCACATCATTTTCGTTGCTCAATTTAAAATCTCCACCTCACTCACCCCCCCCCCCCCCCCCCCGTCCCCACTAATTTCTGACCATTCCCTAAAAGAGAAGCCTATGTAATGGAAAGAGTTACAAAGAGGAGGCATGATGAATGAAGAGAAAACAGTTCTTTTATTGATTCTATTTGTCAACTGGTGGTTGATGACAAAACATCAAGAAAAGCCCTTGAGAAAGGTCAGTGCTCTTCAACTGCTAGTTTAGGGAGGAGCACTGGCCTTTTCTTGGCTGTCCACATTTTTCATGTGTTGTGCTCTGCAAGGCTTGTTTTGCCCTGTATTTAATAGTAAGAGCTGGGTTTTGACGTTGTTGCAACTCAGCGTCTGAAAAATAAATCAAAATTTAAAATACATTACCAATTGAATCTAATTGATAAGAAACAACTGAATGTGAGGTTTTCTTAAAACCTTTCTTAAACCAAAAATTCAAACTATTTCTTCAAGAAAACCACTTAAAAGAAAGAAGGAACCCTTTTGTAAACGCCAAAGACCACCTTATCGAAAGCTGAGTGAAAATGGATAATTAAAGTGGTTTTCTTCGCGTTTGTTTGCACAGTTTTTGCCACAAGCTTTTGCACAAGCAAAGTAAACACAAGCTTACTCTTATCGCACTGAGATGTTTTGGAAATGCTTCGGAGGGAAAAGCTAGTTCCGGGAGCTAGTTGCACTTACATTATTTACTCGTTCAATCAAAGTTTAGTACTTTAGAAACGCAATATGAAATGTGTATAAAAATTTGTGACTGCTATTTGTATGGGTGCTGAACAAGGTATCGAGGAATCACCAAAGATAAAAAACAATATTCACACATTTCGCCCACTTTACATAAGCTTACCTTTTGCCGCTCCTTCCCCTTCGGAGATTTTTTTCAGGTTCACGATCTCCTGATCGCTTACCCTTTTCAAAAGATCAGGTTTAATTTGTGTTCACTGACTTGGGTGGAATGCCCAAGTGTCCCTCGAACTAAACCGAGAAAATAGCAAAACGTGCAAGACAACAAACTGGACCCACACATCTCTCGTTCTGTCGGCCGGACTCGCATGCAGCGCAATTCCTGCCGCTCGATTAGAGCAGTTGTTATACCACTGAACAACACAGCGACTTCCCACCATTGAAAGAACGAAACATTTTTCGAAAACGTGTTCGAAACCGTATGAGAAGTTAGCCTCGTAGGGCTCGCCTGAGCTTCGAGTTGAGAGTCTGACGTCACTTGTTTTTCCCGGGTGACCCGGCCTCTGTTGTTATTGGACACCATCTGCCTTTGGTAACCAGGCCGCAGGAACATGGCGGTTCAATGGCGGATGAAAATTCGTGGAGTTTGAGCGCAAAAAAATCGCACTTTCCTTCATCTTACGAGGATATAACTTGGAGATCATGTACTTTAGGACATAAACTACCAATCAACCGCAAATAAAAGGTATTCGAAAATTTGATCGTAGTAGCACTTTAAGTGTTCCAATGAAACCACATTGTCGATATTGAGAATTGCGTCCTCGTTCTCGGAGACCCGGCTGCAAAATTGAGATCCTTCCGATTTCCTTGCACTACTTCTTTTTTCCCTGGCCGGACCGTGTCAAGTTTTCGACATTTTTTATGTCCAGTAGTTTTGTGGCGTTGACACTGTAGTCGGCAAGATTCGCTTGACCCTTGGGACGACATTTGTGACCTCGACCTTTTGGTCCATCGGCTTTTAGTGTGCTCACAATTAAGTAAAATCCTTCACTTAATTTTCTGATTTTTGTGGCACTCGGTAAGCATACTCGATCAGAGAAACTATAGTTTTTGTCAGCAAGGGTTCCCGTCTTTCGAAGTGTATCTGATAACATTGTACCTTTTACATGTTTGTCTACGTTTGCTATCGTTTCCGGTTTGCGCTGATTGGCCAAATTCTGACAGCTAGGACAGCAGGGAGCTGCGGGGAGTATTGGGGGCGGCATTCAAATTCCTGAGACATCGTTGCAAGCTCTCTCCTCTTTCTCCCTCCCGCCCCCCACCCCCAAGAGAGCTTGCTCGCAGGCTAATGTAAATGCAACCAGCTAGTTAGGATAACAGCGACATGATTTTCATATCAAAAGTACTGACGCTTATAGCGACACGATTTTCATATCAAAAGTACTGACGCTTGTATCAAAAGCTCCAGCCTCGCTTCCACTCAAAGGCCAGGTCACTAAGCCCTAAACTGTAAATAGGCTATTTCCGAGTTGCTGTGAACCTCATTATGAAAGCGAGGCTAAGTGCAAGAGCTCTTCATATGAAAATCAGTTTTGTTTGCATATGAATGAAAACTAATTTTCATAACAAAAACTTTGCACCTGGCCTCGCTTTCATAATGAGGTTCACAGCAACTCGGAAATGGCCTATTGGGCTATTTGATTGGTTTACTATGACGCAATATCCGGTTTAGAAAGCAGCTAGTAGCAGCATATTTGGAACTGATCCAGGGTTACATATTGGTCCTTTATTATAAGTAGATTTTCTTGAAAACAGAGTTGAGTGGATTCATTTTTTTTTTTTTTTACAAATAGAAAGCATGCAACAGTCAGTTATATGAAGATGAAGCTGCGGTACTCGTCAGTTTGTATTTTTTGAAATAATAGTAAAATTTTAAGAAATTTTAAGAGTAGAATCAAATCTAAAGCTAAATCATGTCCCCTTGGTGTAGCTGTGTCACGAACAAGCTAAGATTGTAATCTTCAGACAATGATACATGTCAGCTCAAATCTCTTTTTTTTTTCCGAACAGCGGATAAGGAGAAAACAAAGGAAGAATGGTTTAAAATACCAGAAAAATCCAAACGCCCGACAAAGAAACCTGTCATATTTCCTTTCCGCGACACCAATGAAGACTAAGTTCATGGTCGAAAGTTGAAAGGGTAAGTTACTCACACAAACGGGATAGATATACGCGTCTTACCAATTAGGGGTTAGCTAGAATTCGTTGTTTGATAGCGCTTAGTGTGTTTCAGTCTAAAATGAGTTCCGTTGAAGTCTTTATATCAACCTGAGTGTCAGGCTTTATGGGGGGCGGAGGGGGGGGGGGGGGGAGGGCCACTTTTAAGGACTGAGATTAAATTCTTAACGCACCCAATAAAGAACGCCCTGATACATTCTAGGCGTTTCTTTCAAAGTTTCTGAGAAGCACCCGATCAGCTTGGGAACAGAATACCATGTTTCTTTTTTATATCACTGTGCCCCTGGTTAGATCTGTGGGTGGTAGCCTTCCCAGTGCGTCGCGGTGTTAAAGCCCAGCCAGACATAGGGAAGATAACGTCCGCTGATAGGTCATATGAGATGTTTTCCTTCGCCATGTACTTGAGTAAAATCAATATTAACATTTAATATGCCGAGTCTGCAAGTCTAGAAGTTGGGAATCAAACGGAGCCCTTGAATGCTGAATAGCTAAACAATTTGCTCAATTTCAAATTTAAGTTATGTGTGGTAAAAGTATAAATTTAGTGCTTGTTTTTATATCTTTAACAGGTGGACTTGCCATGGACGGAACATTGCTGCTAGTATAGTTAATTATATTTTTTAGTGAAAACGCATGATTCAAACACCTGCCTGTAATTATGATAAAATAACGACACCATGATCTCTGAGTTAGCTAAGTCATTTCACTTTTTATGACGCCCATTTTGAAATCACTGGTGATCTTTGCAATCTGATTGGCTCTCAACAGTGCGATTTATTCACGAATCGCACTTTTTTTGCACTAAATCGCATCTTTTTAGCCCGTCAAAATGAAAATCAAACCAGGTTTCATGAAGTGGATAAATAAATATTAACATTGACAAAAATCTGGGAGATTTCAAAATGGGTGTAATAAAATGGTAATTGAACTTCGTGTTGTGCAATTTTGGTCTGAAACCATACTTATAATTTCAAATTGAACTCGCGCTGCACGCTCGTTCGATTTTGAATTAACGTGTATGATTTCATTCCAAATTGCACTCCACTCAGCTCAATTACCATTATAAATAACGCTATGTGACGTTAGTTACGTTGAACAAGAGATTTTCTCTTTAGTTGATGCTGTCGTATTAGATTAATTTTTGTTGGTAAAGTAATAATTGTTAAAGTCAGAATAAACGCTTGGAAAATAGTGACATTGCATCTTATGTATTTTGCTAGTAATCTATCGAAAACCTAAAAGTGTCTGACCAATCGGACGCTCAGTTCCCTTGCTCTTGTAATCACCGTATGATGCATGAAAGCACTCCAAGCACTGGCCTCAATACAACTGGCCATCGTGTGTCTTTGTGCGTGGCCAAGGGCAAGGCGCCCCGCACTGAGCAATCCCCCAGGTCCTCTCTCTTCTCCGCAGAGGCACCTTCATAAAACAGAAAGGGAATGGGAAGAAAAATGAAAGGGGCGCAAGGGACGATGGGAAGAACGAGAAAAGAGGACCAGACCTCCTTTCTCTCTTCTCCCTTCCTGTTATTTCACTCTCTCCAGTCTCTCATTTGTCTCCGCTCGAGTGCGAAAGAGGCCTGTGCGGTTGAGAGAGCCACTTCCCTGATCCACGTCCAACAGTTCTTTTTGCTGGTTAACGGGCGGCTGGCGGCTGCGGTTGACGAGGTGGGATGGGCACATGACGAAGCGGGAAGGGAGAGAGAATGGCTGAAGAGTAGGTTTTTGTCGACTGTGCTCGTAAAGGTGCCATGTTATGCGCGGCTAGCAGTACTCCTAATTTTACAAAATTATATTGATTTAGTTCGACAAATAAACCCAACAAAAAATTAAGTAACGAATAAATGTCGTTAATTAAAAGACTGATATAGGCAACAATTAAACTGCACAGTAGACCTGCACTTTTCTAAAGCTCTATTTTCACTAGATTCTGATAACCTGCAGCTGCATTGTTGTTTAGGGTTGGGAACATTGTTCTGTTGTTCGTTCTTTTGTCCCCTCGACCAATCATATAAGACGTTACATGCGTTGCAGGACGCCCTAAACTGCAATGCTTAAAGTGGAAAAGCTAAAAATTAACAATCGTTGCAATTGTGGCTCAGCACTTCTTATGCTTGTTTGTTCCTTCTCAGGACTTCAATCACCCGGATGACATAACTATGACATAACTCCTTGGCTCAAACCATGCCACTTACAGGTTTAGAATATTCAATTTGCAGCGTACTATTGTTACTGCAATGTTTCTCGCCGAAGGCAGCGACGTCAACTTGTTGTGATTTCAGTGAGATTTCTGAGAAATAATGCAACAGCTTTCAAAGATGGTCGAACCCCTTGCGATATTTCGGCGACAAATCGCTCTGAGTTCCAAACACCATCACCGTTTCCTCTGTTTGCGTGAATAGGGACATGTTGTCTTATTTTAGAGACGCGAATTCTAATTCTGCCAGGTAAGGTAACCAATTGTAAACTTCGCTATCTCTTCACCATGATCGAGTGCTTCTGAGATTTTTGTACACAAAAGAGTGAAAATTATGCTCACTCAGTATTGTAAAAAAAATCGATGAAAATTTTATGCCACTAACTCTTCATAATGCTTCTTGTTTAGTATTAACTCAGCATTCTCTTTCTTAATTCTCCCGCCATATTTATGTAGCGCGCGATTTTATAATGTATTACATTCTTTTCTTTCCTAACCTGAAGGCGTCGGCGCAGTCAAGTTACTTCGCCTTCATGCCATTTTTGTTACATTTAAAGAAAAATGGGGGACTGATTTCAAGCATGAATGGATCATTCCTTTGTGGTTTTAGGCGTCTCCTAAAGTCTCCTTCCTTTACCGAAAACAGTCTTACATCACTGAGAAAAAGCACTCAGGTAGCAAAGGAAAGAGATTAACCATAGCATCAAACATGGATAACAACCGATTGTGTTTAGCGGAAGGATACCATTAATTAAGAGTAATAATAGAAGCAGGGACCGCTACTTCTTCAGGTACCATGAGAATTTAGAAATATAGTACACTTTTAAAAGTAATTCTACGTTGTATCGGTCTCTATTATCATTTTGTATTTGTTAAGCCGATCAGATCTACAACTGATCCAACGTATACCAGCAGGATAATCGTCCACGGTTGTTTGCTTAGATATTACTTATTATAAAGAGTGCCCGAGGGCGAATTTGTTTTCAAACCTAAAAAGAAAAATCCTCCAACCCCCCCCCCCCCCCCACCCCCCGTGCCGAACATCAGCTCGTGGACTTTGATTGGGGTGTCTGTTTTAAGTTCTAAACTGCAAGCAAAATTCAGCCTTCCTTCCCTACCCCCTACCCCCCTCTGAATGATAATCTACCCCTCACCGATAAATCGCTCGGTTAGTCAACTGGAAATATGAAAACGCTTTGTCAGTCAAGTATGAGGTAATTTTTCAGTGCTTTTGTTAGGGCTCATTTCAACATAAAGGGCGCTTTTCACTAAAAGATCGACTAAGACACTGGTGCCGGAGTGAACAGTGAGACATCGATAGAAAAACTTTCAGTTTTTAAGGTAAGAGAGGCGTTCTGTTTCACTACTTTGAAATCTATTTCACGCTCTATCCTTCGAAATATTTCAGTCCTGGAAATGAATTTTTTTCCCAGTGGTGTTTGGCGCAAATCAATTCATTCCAGGTTGACTGTTTATCTTTGTTCAGATTTGATGAAAATCCGAAACCAATATCGTTTCCTGCTGGGTAATTGTTGTCCGAGTACTCTCGATTAGAATGATTAAAAATGCTTATTGCTTGGAAATTACAGCGCTGGAAAAAGTTTTAACCTATTTCACTTTGCATATAAACGCTTAGGCGTCCGTGGTTGTTTGTCATATCACTGAAATCAGAGCAATCCTCGTGACCCATGAAACGAAGCTATAACGCTGAAAATTAATGATTTATTTCTTTTGAAAAAGCAATACCAGGTTTCTTTTCACTATTTCTAAACGGTTAAAGGTTAAGGTTGGTTTTGAATCTATTTGTTCTGATTTATGTTAAGTTCATGACAACAATTCAATTCTCTCCTCGGCTTTTACCTTAAAATGCATTTTATATAAAGTTCCCTGAACACTGGAAGCAAACAACACAAATAAATTATTGCGTCTATAGAAGTCTATAGAAGTTCCAAAACTCATCAAAGTTTTCTCCATTTACGCGAACAGGGACATATAGTCTTAGTTTGGAGACGCGAGTCCTAATTCTGTCAGCCGGGTAAGGTAACCGATTGTAAACTTCGCTATCTCTTCACCAGGTCAAGTGCCTTGGAGACTTTACAAACAAAAGAGTGAAAGCCATGAACACTCAGTATTTGAAAAAAAGTCGATGAAAACTTTAGGCTAATAACTCTTCATAACGTTTCTTGTTAGTTATTAACTCTTAAATTCATGTCGCGTGCTTTGTCATAATGTATTACATTCTGTTCTTGCCTTGCCTGAACGCGTCAACACAGTCAAGTTCTCAAGTACTTTAAGGCTTGGTTATTTGTCCTTCAAAGACCCCCAGCAAAGATTTTAAGGAACCTATATTCTATGTCGAGAAAAGAATTTACACTATAGAGAAAGTTCATTCCATAAACTGCCTGACTTTTTTGACCTAACGGAAGTCTTCCTAAGTGTCACGTGACATTCCTTGGTTGATGACGTCACATTACTTGTTTTTGAAAATGGGGAACATTTATACTCCAAAATTTTGAAAACGTTTGCCATTAAAATATTTAATATAACTGCGCCAACCTAATTCCGCCTTTTAAGGTGGTACTCGTTATTTATCTTTTAAGATATTTGGACATTTATCATGTCACGTGACCCATTTTCCTTAATTGACCGTTACTCTTAAGATGTGGACATCATTAAAAGGCGGGATGATAAAGGCCTTAGAAGGCCTCATCGAGTAAGCAAGAAACAAGATTGATGTAATGTAGCTTTTTGTTCCCCATTTTTGAGTAAAGATTTTAACCGTTATAAGTCGTTTTCAGGTCACGTGACTAGAATCTGATACAGCAAATTTGGAAAATTAATAAGGACACCGATAATAAACTGTTTGCCAAGTTTCGCAGAGATCGGACAAATACTTCCCCTCCAAATAAAAATGTGCATAATAATTAGGCTGGTCAAGCCTTAATACACTTGAGTTACCTCGCTTTCTGGCCATTTCTGTTACAGTTAGAGAAAAAAAGGGGCTACTTTCAAGCATAAACCTAAGTGGATCATTCCTTTGCGGTTTTAGGCGTCTCCTAACGTTTCCTTCCTTTACCGAAAACAGTCTTACTTCACTGAGCAAAAGCACTCATTCAAAGTAAATTATCTCTCACAAAACAGGACGAAACAAAACAATAGTGTCGGTCAACCGTAATAAGCCCGCCAACTCTTAGCAGTCTCTTTGTTCTCAAATTTTTTGTAGCGCGCCTTGTCATAATGTTTTCCATTCTGTTCTTGACTTGCCTGAACGCGTCAACGTAATCAAGGTACTTCGCTTTCTGGCCACTTCTATTACTGACAGTTAATGGAAAAGAGGGGGGCTGATTTCAAGCATAAACCAAAATGGATCATTCATTTACGGTTTTAGTCGTTTCCTTACGTCTCCTCGCTTTACCGAAACAGTCTTACATCACTGAGCAAAAGCACTCATTCAATGTGTAATTCATGTGTAATTCTGGTTTACCATGTCTAGATAAAGTGTTGTTGTTGTTGTTCTTGTTGTTATCACAATAACTTTTCTCTCACAAAAAAAGACGAAACAAAACGAAAAAAACAATAGTGTCGGTCAACCGTAACAACCCCCGGCCAAAAAAACGCTATCACTGATATTGCCACTCAATTTTCCAATGGATTTTGGATTTTGCATTTATTGAAAAACAATAAACCGAGAAAAAAGAAAAATAGATACATGTCGGGATCAAGTGTAGATCACCGTGATTAAAAGAAAAGAGCGCCAAAACCTTGCTATGTTTCAAATGATTTGAGTCGCAAAAACATGAAGCTAAATGATCTGAATGATAATGGTCAAACGATACCAGTTTTCAAATCGATCCGATACGAGAACGATACTTACCGATACTTGGTGCTGTTATGTGATGCTATTATGCAACAGTGCCAGAATCACTGGTCTATGAGCCGGTGAGCGAAGCGAGACTAAAGTGGGCTGATGAGGGAAAAGGTTCAGTCGGTCGGTTTCTTCCATTCCACGTGACTTTGATTGGTAATTTCCAGTCATTTGTATCTTGACAGGTTGGACGATATACACTTGTGAGGATGAAAACCGTATCCGTCATTGTGACTTTGTTAGTTCTGTTGGTCTTCACAGACGCTACGAGGCGTTCTTTATATGAGGTATAGTATCTGAATTCAGTTTTCCAATTAACCGTTGCCCCCTCTTCTCCCCAGACTGATGGAACAAGTCATTTCATGTGATAGTCCAACATGTTAGTAACCTACCAAATATATATGCGCCTGCAGTAGTTAAGTACCGTTGTGATTTGCAATGCCAGAACTGGACAGCAAAGTTACCGATCACAGTTTACGTGGGATGTAAGAATAGACTGATTATCATTCAGATAGGGCTCTGAATTGCGGAGCGGGGATTTGTTCAGCATCTAGTCACACGTTAAATGATCCAGCGCGTCATCAAATGAGTTCGGATGATGTAAATCCATTTTCCTTGTAACAGAATTTTTTTATTTGCTTGATCAAATCTTCATGCTGTTCTCGTATGCAAATCGAAAAAAAAAATCCCTTTTCCTTCCTCGCGTTTGAGGTGTATAAGAGCGTCAAATTTCACTTCCTGTTGGGTACAATGCCGCGCAAGGCAGGAGACTGGGGATAGAAGGGCTGTGACGTCAATACAGGAACACTTAGCCTCGCAGTTTCTTTTTTAGTCAGTTGTTTCATTCGGAGTATTCAATAATCCCATCCATATTTTCGTGCACACAGTTTTTCTCCTCTGTACGCGAAAAATAACTGAGGACTAGAGAAATCGTATAAGACTAGCATTCTGACGTTACAGCCCTACTTTCCCCAGTCTCCCATCGTGCGCGGTATTACATCCCAACCGGAAGTGAGATATTTTACATGCCTCAAACGCGGGGAAGAAAACTTGATAAGAAATTTCTTTTTTCTTATTATTTTCATACGAGAACAACATGAAGGGTTGATCAATCAAACAAAAAATTCTGTCATGTACATTTCGGAGTTCGGCCATATTTGGGTTTCGTTCCTTTATCGTTCCTGTCACTTTGGACGAACTGAAGAATGTCTTTCATATTGCACCGGGAATTTCTTTGTTCCACCATATAAATTGTGCTCTCAGTCAGGTCGGTGAAAACTCATATTAGTGAACTTAAGCAACGACGAAGGTGACAGCAAAGAGAACGCCACAAAACAATAGGTTTAAATAATGAGCAAAAACAATCGCTCTGCACGTGCGTTGTATGTTTTTGTACATTTGTTTGCCGTCATCAGCAAAACAACAACGTGAAATGACCACATTCAAGGTTTTGTGGAGAACGTGAACGCACGACAGTGAATTTTTCATTCCCCTTCCATACTTGAACACCGTTCCTATCAATTTAGTTTCCGGATACTTCACCCACATTGTATAAGTTGAATGAATTGCAGGCCCGTAGCAAGGCTAAAATAACTAGGGGGGCCAAGCAAAATGGTTAAACAAAACTACTCTTACCCCCCCCCCCCCCCCCCCCGTCCGTCACCCCAAAAAACGGACAGATTAGAGAGTTGAAGATGCAACAAGAAGATGAAAAAAAACAGCAGTAGATTTGGTCAGCAAATCAATAACTTTGCACCTGCGTCACACTTTTTGGTACATTTCTTTGCCGTTTTTTTTTTTTGGGGGGGGGGGGTTTGTTTTTTTGTTTTTTGTTTTTTTTTTACGCGGACTACCACGTGAAATTTCCTAATTTCATGTTTGAAGGAGGACGTAAATAAACGAGGGAAAAATTTTTCTTTCTCTTTTTAAATTTGGAATCGGGCAGTGAGAATCCGACTGCAGGAACATTTTTCTCTTGAGAGGACATATTTCTGAGACTTTCGACAACGTGCGAATACTAAATATTATTGTTATAAACTGAGGGCATTTATATTGCTATCAATGAGCGGATGTCTTAAAAAACAAGTACGTATTTTCTCGATTAAACGCCCCCGGCGTTTATTTAAAATTCGGCAGTTTTGACCTGGCGTGTTTTCGAGGCCGGCGTTTAATCGAGGTCCAGCGTTTATTAATTAATGAGATTTTCAGTCATTTTTCCAGGTTGATTTATTAAGAAAGAAAGTGCGTCAATAATACAACACGAACACGGATACATTGCTATATTTTAATTCACTGTGCAGCAACTATCCCAGTTATGATGCGCCGGTATTTTTCCTTTGAACGTTTATTAAAATACCAAAACAGCATACCGTACTCGTTATGTCGTAACAGTGCATGCCATTCAAGAGGTTACTATTTACTTGTAACTGGTCCTTGTGACCTTGACCCCTAATAAACGCTGGGACCCCGATCAAACGCCGGGGCCCCGATTAAACGCACCCGGCGTTTATTTAAAAATCGGCAGTTTTGACCCGGTGTTTAATCGAGAAAATACGGTAGTTTATTTCCACAGCTTTCACGGTTTGAGATTGGTTGATTTCGATCCATGTCCCATTCACAAGGTAGGAGTGCCTTCGTTGCAGTTGTACATAAAAAGAAACTGACAGGTAGTAAACAAATTATTGAAGGTTGTGAAAAGGCACTTGCAGCATCAGAGTTCAAGACTGATTAAGTGCACATTAATCTGTTTTAATTATCAGTTTTTGGCACATTGTTTTTAACTTCCAAAAATTCTGGGGGGGCTCAAGCCTCCCCTGCCCCTCCCCCTGCTACGGGCCTGAATTGGAATAATGGCGAAGTAGTAGAAGTAACGCAAAGTTATATTTTCAAGTGACGTTTTCATTGCCTTTGCCGTCGTCGTTGCTTAAGATAAGGTTATGTGCCGGGGTAGAGTGAGATTATGAATGAAATCGGTGTCAGATCCCAACCCTAGTTAATTTTACCACGCACTTTAGAATACACGGATACGAAACATTAATAAGATCCACGGTTTAAACTGAATG
Source organism: Pavona decussata (assembly GCF_977016875.1). Lineage (NCBI taxonomy): Eukaryota > Metazoa > Cnidaria > Anthozoa > Scleractinia > Agariciidae > Pavona > Pavona decussata. Next base: position 1,830,505 of record NW_028145462.1, read on the forward strand.
ATTACTTCCGTTTTTGTAATCAATTAGGATAGCCCAGTTCACCTACGAAAAAAGGGGATTTCAACTGGAGACTCAAGTAAGTACTCCTTCCACGCTTTTAATAGCTCAGAAGTATTATTGTTAATTGCATCGGATGTTACTTTATTACAGTATCAGGCGAATATTCCGCTCGATAAATTAATTATTGTCAAATATACGATTTTTTAGAGCACAAGGACTGCAAGCAAGGAATGAAGTTTGGAGACACGTGGGAGGAGCCGGTCAAACGCAAAAAAGATGTATGCTGGGTCTGTACGTGTTACTCGGAAGGAAAGGCCACTTGTTACACAAAAGCTTTGTTCTGTCCCCCCACTAACTGCACAAAACCTGTTCGAATTCAAGGGCGTTGCTGCAAAATTTGCCGTAAGTTTAGTTTTAATTTAATTAATTATGTTTCTTCTGTATAATTTTTATATTAATCTCGTATCCATAGTCTACGGACTTCGGAAATTAAGGTTTTCTAATATATTGGGTACAAACGGATACTGCTGTGTTTATAAATTGAGTAACACTCCACACGCATTTCACAGTTGTGTGCTTAGCGACCTGGCCTTTGAGTGGAAGTGAGGCTGGATTTGAATTTGTTTGAAAACAAACCGTCAGTGCTTTTCAAATGTAAATGCAACCAGTTAGGATGAGAACGACATGATTTTTGTATCAAAAATACTGACCTTTGTATCAAAACAAAGCCAACTCCAACTTCGCTTTCCATGCATCAAAGACTAGGTCACTAAGCCCAAAACTGTAAGATGCGCTATTTGCTTGGTTTACTACGACGCAATATCCAGTCTAGACTGAGCGGCACCATATTTGCAACTGAGCCAGAGCTTTCAAATTGATTCTTTAGTATCAGTACTAGTAGACAACACGTATTTCCCTCAATAACAGAGTTGAATGGATTATTATTATTATTATTATTATTATTATTATTATAAAATAATAATAACAACATCTTTCTTTATTATAATATTCCAAGCAAAATTGATATTTACAAGTTAAAAGTAGAAAAAAGAGCTATTAAAACCTATTTTATTATTATTATTATTATTATTATTATTATTATTTATCTATTTATTTTGTTTTGTTTTTTTAACAATTAGAAAGCATACAACAGTCATTTATATGAAGATGAAGTTGCGGTACTCGTCACTACATATTTTTTGAAATAATAGTATAATTTTAAGGAATAGAATCAAATCTACAGCTAAATCATATCCCGTTGATAAAACTGTGTCACGAACAGGATTGTCATCTCCAGATAGTGATGTAACATGTCTGCTCAATTCTCTTTTTCCGAAACAGGAGATAAGGAGAAAACAAATAAAGAATGGATTAAAATACCAAAAAAGAACAAACGTCCGGAAAAGAAACCTTTCACATTACCTTTCCGCGACACCAATGAAGACCAAGCTCATGGTTGAACGTTGGAAAGGTAAGATATTCTTATAAGCGGGACAAGAATGCGCTTGGAACCAGTTTGGTGTAAAAATTTTAAAATTTGTTGTTTGGTAGCGCTTAGTGTGTTTTAGTCTAAAATGAGCTCCTTTGAAGTCTTTACATTAACCAGGGCGCCAGGCTTTACGGGAAAGGAGAGGGAAGGGGTGGGTCTTCTTGGCCGGATTAAGGATAAATTCTAAACACACCCACTAAGGGAGGCCATGATACATTTTAGGGGCGGCTTTTTTCAAAGTTTAAGAGAAGCATCCCATCACGTTTGTTTCGGGGGAATCAGCTTGGGAAATAGAATATCGTGTTTCTTTTTAATATAACTGGGATTATATTACCACAAAAAGAGAAACATTTTGTCAGTGTTTCCAAAACAACTTTTTGTTCTCCCATTTGTGTTTATCGGCACTTGGGAAACATGAATGTTTTCGATTCGAATTATTCCCCTTTTAAAATCGATAACACCATATTTTGGACGTTTTCATCCAAAACAAATAATAACAAAGCCCTTGTTTTTTATATTTTATAAGTCTCTCAGAGGTAACTGAAAGCCTTACAGGAGTGACGTGAACCAATTCAGTTTTAGAGAATCGAGAATGCTTTCTATAAACTAGGAACGAGACATCTATCGTTTTGTAGTTTACTCTTACTTTTGCGACACAACTGTCACTCGGCCAAATGATGCTGAGTTACTCAGATTGCTTACCACCCCTTCAGTGATTAACAATTTGACAGGGAAATTAAATGATGTTCATTACCGTGTATACAAACAGACTCAGTCTGGAAGTCTAGAAGCTGGGAATCGAAAGGAGTTCCTGAACGCTGAATAGCTAAACAATATACTCAGTTTCGAACCTAATTGTTGTGTGTGGTAGAAGTATAAATTTAGTGTCTATATTTCTATCTTTAACAGGCGGACTTGTCATGGAAGGAGCTTGATTGCTGCTAGTATAGTGTATTGTATTTTTCAGTGAAAACACGTGATTCCAACACCGGCCTGCACTATAAAATTGTGGCACTGTGATCTCCGAGCTACATAACTCATTTCACTTGAAGTAACGTTGTGTGAAGTTAGTTACAAGAGATTTTTTCTTACTTTGATGCTGTCACATTGAATAATTTTTGTTCAAAAAGTAATAGTTGTTAATTAAGAAATCGACGGCAGTCTTCTATGGTCTATACTCTTATAGACCATAAAATGACGTCAAAAAATGTTCAAAACTCAAGTGGAACCACGAGCCGCAGACGAGTGGTTTCACTGCCAAGTTTTGGACATTTTATGGCGTCATTTTATGGTCTATAAGAGTATAGACCATAGAAAACTGCCGTCGATTTGTTTTTTACAATAACATGGAAAAAGTACGAGCGGAATTGGCTATTTTTTTCGTTGAGAAAGCGCGTGCGTTACATCTGACGTCATTTTTATTGTCTGTACTCTTATAGACAATAGCTACGAGCCAATCAGCGCGCGGGAATTTGGGCAGTTATTGTAAAAAGTAAAAAAGAAGGGTTGGAAATAAAGAACATTGCATGTTACGTCATTTGCTAGTAATATGTCGAAAACCTAAAAGTGTCTGTCCAATTCGACGCTCAGTTCCCTTGTCCTTGTAATCACTACGTTTTTTTTAATACAAGCTGTATGAAAACACTGTGAGCACTGGTCTCAGTAACATCGGCCATCGCGTGTGTTTGTGCGTGCGTAAGGGCAAGGCGCGCCGCACCAATCCCCCGCGGCTCTTATCCAGCAGTCCGTTTCGCTGGTGAAGGATTACACAGGCTCTGCTACGATCGATAGCCTTAATCACAAAAAAAGCGCTTTAGTCCGACAAACAAACCCAACAAAAAATTTAAGTAACGAGCAAATGTCGTTAATTAAAAGACTGCTATAGGCGACATTGAAACTGCATTGCTTGAAGTAAAAAAGCTGAAAAAACTAAAAAACAACATCGTTGTGGCTCAGCGCTTGTTACGCTGCCTGACTAAAGCCCCGTCTAGCCGTGTGATGTTTGTGGGGAGACTTGTACCGTTTGCAACGTCTTGCATGGTTGATCGAGAGGACAAAAGAACGAACAACAGAACAATGCCCCTCGCCCTAAAAAAAAATGCAGCTGCAGGTTATAACGGTCCAGAGAAAATAGAGCTTTCGAAAGTTGCAGGTTTACTGATGTTTGTTCCTTCTCAAAACTACACTCACCCAGATGACCATAATTTACGTAATTATGACATGACTCCTTGGTTCAAACCATTTACAGTTTAACAATAAAATTTGCAACGTACTGATGTTACTGCGATTTTTCTCGCGCAAGACTGCGACTTCAAATTGCACGTGAAAAGTAGCTGTAATTTCAGATAAATAATGCAAATTTGCACTGAACAGCTTTCAAACATGGTTAAAACCTATGCGATATCTCGGCGATAAGTCGCTCTGAAAGTTTACAAAGGTAACATAAAACTGCAACCCAAGAACGACAAAGGTTGCATTAAAAAAAGGGCAACAAAAAATGCAAAAAATTCGCATGAGCAAACGGGCCTTTACGGTTCCTTTCATATAAATCAAACACTTAACGCCACCTTGATTTGAGAGGAAGGATGAACATGCAGACGCGTGAACCTCGGTCCAATTCCAAGCCAAGTATACTTCCAGTAGTTAGTAGATTTTCTCAATAGCAACTACTTCTGAGGAAATCTGGAGTTTTTTCGATTTACTGGGCTAAAATTATAATTTTATTTCTTGCGTGGACGGCAAAATTTGGCAAGTTTTGCACGTAAAAGGTCGCGCCAGTTTTTAAGCAAGGGGACTTGTCATTGCAAAATCACGTGCTCAAAAACTGTGTCGGCGGTCACCAAGGTAAACTTGACGTGGAACTGTCGTTTACAACGATCGTTTACAAAATATCTCAAGAACTCCGTCATAGAAAATTGTTTATGCTTTTCACAGGATCACGTGAAAATTATTTTTAAGGGACTTACTTGCTCGCGCGCGCGCGGTGAGCGATCTTTAAGCCTTCCCTCTGCCGACTCAGTCTTCAAGCTTTGTTCCTGTAGTTGAGAAAATAAAATTTCATAAGTACGTAAATTATGATCATCTGTGTGTGTCGTCCTGAGAGGGACTGACATTTGGACATCCTGAGCGGAAGTCACCATCAGAGTCAAGTGATCATTACTTAACTCTAATGGTGACTTCCGCTCCGGTTGTGAAAAGCCTCAGTCAATGTCACCCCAAACAGTCCTTCCGGGACTACACTCACACAGACGATCATAATTTACGTACTTATGACATGACTCCTGGTTTCAAACCATTTACAGTTTTAAAATGACATTTGCAATTATTTCTTATGACAAAATGTCTTTGCTTCAAAGCTGACACGCTAGTTTCTTAGCAAGGGCATTTATCAAAAGAAATCTGTCAAATCAAAAGTTTGCTAGTTTAGATGGTCGGCGGCAAAGGAAGTTTGTCGAAGATTTATTTGGAGTAAGTTTTCAGCGCCTTTGTTCATTCATGACTTTCTTGAAGCTTTCATGTCGTTTAACCGCGTGCCAGATTTAGCCGGTTTCTCAAAGGGATTTCTTTTCTTTGTGAAGAATCGGAACAGTATAAATTCGGCCACGATTTTCAATTGTCACCGGCGAAAAGAATTCTTAGTATTTACGCAATCCCGCCCCCTCTTTGTAGCCTGAAGTCACAAAAAAGAAAACATTACCAACCCACACGCTGTAATTAAACGCCCTTTGTTTGTAAAAAAAAAAAGAACCTCTTTTTTCACTTTCTTTTGCAGAGTTTCTCGCTTTTGTCCTTCGCTCGCTTGCTGTTACGCTCTCTAGAAGTCAATGCCAAATGACGCACGAAAAAACGCCTCAAAGAAAATTTGGTCACATGCGTACACGAGGAAGTCATTTCCCGTACAAAATTTGTCGAAAACAATTAGCTCGCTCGTTTGCCGCATGGGGCACAGTCGTTTTTAACTTTCCTATACTATAGTACATACGTCAGAAACAAAGGGTACTTCCTTCGGGAAATTTCATTATCCGTTTTCATTTGGAAACATAAATTATCAACCACTGCTTACAATTTTATTTCGACGTACCTTTATTTGCTGAGTGTGGCACTTGTGGGGAAATTTGACAAGCGGTATCAAGGATATGAACAATAAGAATGGATAAAAGATAAAAGAGATCTAGAGAGCTTATATTAAAGCCACCTCGTTCAATCTCCCGGGTGGGCATTGCTTTTAAATTGCTAATGAGAGCGTTTTTCAAAGACGTAAAAACAAAATTAATTAACGTCATATATGAATGGGATACCAAACAATACTAGTTTGGTTGCCAATGTAACCATGTTAATAAGAGGTATTTCATTACACCTGCCATGATTTCTGTCCATCACGTCTTGCAATCATTTTTTGCTAATACGGTGTTAAGTGTGGCTCTTAGTCTGCTTCTACAGAAGACTGTACAAAACTTAAGGTAGGAATGGCTTGTTTGTAGTAGAACCCGAAAGAGGAGAGAGTGGGAAGAATCGAGTGACCGCGAAAGGCGAGGAGCGAGCCGCGAATTAAAGGGGAAGTATCATGGGGGGTTTTGATATCTTTTGTTAAAAATTATGAAATAAGACCTTCAATCAGTTGCCAAATAATTCTAGAATGACGAGAGGAACGAAATCAACTCAATTCTTGAAAGAAACAACTTGTGATCTGTTCTGGCGCATTTTGGAAACAAAAATGTAAGAACTTGAAAAACATTAGCCTAATATTTTTCAAGTTTCAATCCAAACCGGCCTACCCTGTCTCTGGCCAGAGGCACTAATCGACCGTTTTATTGCACTGGGTGATAAGTTTTAACAAACTTGACAATTATTTCGTTGTTTCTGCTGACAGTCAAACAGTTTTGGGTTTTGCGGAAATGAAAGCAAATTTTCGTGATACTTCCCCTTTAAGGCGAATACGCGAATCGCGAGTGATTCGCGAGAGCGAAAATTGCGCTTCATGATAGCTCGAATTACCCCTCTATCTTATCTTTCCGAGCCTCTGAGTGACACGTGGGTTAAGGCGGGAAATGAACTTGAAATTCGTTTGTGATCTGTTTGTGCGTAAATCTTACACCTGTTTGGGATAAAGCATCAACCGTAGCAAAGCTTAAAATTTAACCTTCATCCGCCTCGACAAGTGATTTTTTTTTATTACCGTTCATTGTCATGTTGGTAAAGGGGTAATGCAATATATAAGCGTTGAACTTTCAACCGTCCGAATCTTGACAAATGGGAGGTATTCTGTCGTCTCTGGCCTAAGTGGGTAAAACTTTATAAAATCAAATGTTAGCTGACAGAGACCTTATTAAACTGCTGGTGGGTAATTCACGTTTTTTCCGTTATTTGAGTTACTAGCCGTACTTTGCGATTATTCCAACTTGATTAACATTAGCCAAAATAAAATCGAAATGAAAATGGTGTGTTCAAGTTAAAAAGGAGAAAAAAAATTCATCATCTTATGCTCACATTCTCCAGTGAAATTTTAAATTTAGTCATTACACACCGGTGTCAGTTGAAGAGAATGACAAATGTATCAACTGAACTCCTGTCACAACGTACTTGTAACACCGTTGTTGTTGCTTACAAACGACTTATTGAATCTTTTGTTCTGTGACGGTTTCACTTGGCGTGGCCTTTGCTGTCGTGGCTGCTACAAGGCCCCTTAATAAAAAGTTACTGATTGAAAGTTTCAGTAAGGTGCCCTCCGGTCAGTCATGCCATTATTAAAACCTTCTTAATTGTTTCGAAACAAACTGTTTATAGTTCAGTTCCAAATTAGCGGTTTCGTATACTAGCACGTTTATGCTAGCACCACGATTCAGTCGGTGTTAACTAACTTTACAGTTCAGAAATTAAGGGGGATAAGAGGGAAACGTGGCAGAACTTATACAAATTCATTGCCGCAGGTGTGAAATCATTAATTTCTTTTTTTAAAAACTGGATCATTGTTTTATGCAACTCCAAGGATTTGATTGGCTTGGCGGTCATGGTATATGAGCCATTATACCTTGCCCAAGAAATCATGTAGCGACCATTAAATTGTCTGCTGGTTGTTCTTGCAAAGCGAAATAAGCAAGATCTAGCAATATTTCTTGATTGTTTTTAACAAAACAATTATTCCACTCGCGCTTGTTGGATATGAGATGATATGAGCCAACTCGGCGCTTAACGCCTCGTTGGCTATCTATCATCTCATATCCAACGCGCGCTCGTGGAATAATTGTTAACTATTAAAACCTGGACCATTGTAAATGCAATTCCAAGGATTTCATTGGGTATTTGATTTGATTTGATTCACTTGGCGCCTCATTGGCTACCTATCATCTCATATCCAACGCGCGCTCGCGGAATAATTGTTAATTATGAATAGGGTACTAGTTTCTCCGAAACTAACATAGTGAGTAAGTGATGCCTTTTTAATTTTTTACTTATTGTACTGACACTGTTCAGCTAAACGATAAGATATAACAAAATAATTTATTTATCAGAGGCAACCAAAGGTTTATTTCAGTGAATACCTGTTCGGATGTTCTTAATTGCCTCAGAAATTCGGATTTAGTCGTTAAGAAAATTTACAGTTTTCTTCAACAAAATGTCAGCTCAAAATTTCTTAACACTGTAAAACTAATTCCTTTCGTTTTCCAAGGAAAAGTATGTTGTTAAAAGGGCAGTGTTGCCTATTTAAGTGTTACTTTGAGTGGCCAAGTAACATACTTCAATCGATGGAATCGTTTAAATAATGTTTCAGTTTTGTTAACAATAACCCTACTAGTGCACAGAAACTAGTTTTAGTTATGTTTAGCTGTGGATGGCTCGGATTGAAATGGATTACAACTTGAAAAATTTGGCCAGTTTGGCAAGTTCTTCTCGTGTATTTTATAGCTGTTGCTAAAAACTTACTGTAGTTTGTTCTTCCTAGAAGAAATCCCTTACGATTTTCCTCCCGGTGTTCTAAGAGCAATTTCATGTTAGCCAAATGGTTTTTTCGTCAAATGTTTGAGCATTTTTGATCAAAATCCTGCAAAATCGCCATGACAGTGCCCCTTTAAAAATGCAGAAAAGGTCAGCCACCACTTTCATAAAACCAACAACAAATTCCGTTTCCTAAAACTTTCTGCAACTTACATTTCAGCTAAAGCATCAGAACAGATCAGTCTGCATTAGCTTACACAAATATCAGTCTTTAAGCAGAAAATTATCCGGAAACACAGGAGATAACATTTTAAGTGTTTTTCTCAATGTTCTCGTTAAAGCAAATGTGGGTTGTATATAATAGAAAATACATACTCAAATCAATGTACTTCAGACAAAGTAGCAGAGCTCTCGAGTTGGCTGATGATTATTTGCACATCTACTAACATTCATAAGCTAACTTAAAGGCCCAATTATAGAAACAACTCTGAACTAAAAAATCCTTACTACCTAAGGAAGATTTCCAGACGCAATAGACCATGTCCGAGTTGCTTTGAACCTCATTATGAAAGCGAAGCTGAGTGCAAAGTTTTTGTTATGAAAATTAGTTTTCATTCATATGCAAAAAAACTAATGTTCGTATGAAAGGTTTTCCACTTAGCCTCGCTTTCATAGCGAGGCAACAGCAACTCGGAAATGGCCTATTGGTTGGATTGAAATACAATTACCCAAAAGCTAGGTTTGTCTCCGATCATTTCTTATAATGAACATCAATTTCTGGAAATGGCAATCCATTTGTAGAAACAGGTATTCATTTCCAGGAATGGCCGGCCATTCCTGGAAATGGTTTTCCACTGGCAAGCTATTGCTGGAAATGGCTGTTTCTTCCTGAAAATGGCAGTCTATTTGCTTTTGCTGGAAATGACGCACCATTCCTGGAAATGACGATCATTGGCTATTTCTGAAAATGGCAGTCTGGAAATAGTTAACCGTAACACAAACTTACTGGCCGCGTTGATTTTGAACTGGCTGTCGTCAATTTCTGGAAGAAATGGTTGGCCCTTTCCACAAATTTCTTTCTACTTCCAGAAATGTTTGTGGCCATTTCCAGAAATGGAAGACATTTGATCTACCATAATATAAGGTGTAGTTTTCTTTTGTTTCTTTCTTCCTGATATAACGGTTAAAAATTTAGATCTTTACAAATTAACAAGTTTTATATTCTTGACAATTTTTATCCTTTTTTCTTGAGGCTTCTGGTTCAAAAATTTGCATTTCAGCAAGTTTTGAACTTGCTCATGTGTTACACATGAATAATTCAAAACTGAAAAAAAACTTGTCGAGGAAAGCTTGCTCGTATGTAACTAGCCTTAACAGACTAGAGCCATATTTAAAGGAAAATCATACATTTCCATTTGAAGGGTAACATCCTTACTGTTAGTCTGTAATTTGGTAAAAACATTTGTCGTTTCTTTACTGAATAAGACTTGGTACATGCCAAATAGAGTTCGAAAACTGTTGTAAATTTGAACTCTTCAGCTAATGAAACTTCAGAGAGGTATCACCCAGTTTTATAAGACTCGTAGCTATACTGATCTGTATTCGATTAACAAAACTGGCAATTAGGTTAACACTGCTACTGTTTAGCTGAAGAGAGATTCGTCGTCCGATTTAAAATCAAAATTTGTGGACATTGCATTCATTTGTTGTGTTGATTTATAATATTGCTTGTTCTATGGACGCAGGTAATTACAATCTTAACTGTCGATAACGCTGGGAAACTTAATGGCTTTTGGGGGCAGTTATTAAATACTGAAAGCTAAATAGGAAAAAAAGGAAAACAATAATAAGTTTCACACGCAAGCGCAAATATTTGTTAAAACCTGAAATGGTGTATTAATCATCATTCAATTTCGCAATTCATCATCTCACCTCAAAACAGAGGACAGATACTTGTCTGTTTACATCGGTAGTTTAAATATCCGTTCAGCATTTGCTAAGGGGAAAATCAAATAATCTAGTACTAAGATATACGTATGTGGCATTAGTAGTCCTGATTTTGAAAGCCTCAGTTGTGTTAGATAATTATGGAAAAACTAAAACTCATATAAAGAGAAAGGAAAATTCGGCCATGAATGTTTTTCGGAATACAAATGAACACAAAAAGAAAATGGTTTCGTTGCATGTCTGCATGATAGTTCCTCAATGATTTCAGTGTCTCCTGTTCCTTAAGTACAATTGCATTAATTCGGTCGGTAGACAATCAAAAGTTATTTAAAGATTTCTTCCCCGTTTGAGAGGTAAAATGTGCCCTATGGGTTCCCTCAAATGTCGATCAGTTGCTTCCACCTGTCCGCAGCGGATGATTACTTTATCACGTTTTGGTAACCTTAGTGCCGATGACTTTGTGCAAGACTTCCCCTTCTTTTCTTTCGGCGGGTGGTCTTAGAAATTTAAAAACTCCCCTTTATTGGGCCAGAGGAAGAGGAAGATTGAGGCAAGAAGAGTACAGCGAGAAATCTTTAAGAACAGTGGGAGTAGATTTATATTAGGAATAACATAAAAGAATTGATCACACTGTAATTACAAACTGAACTGATAGAGATATTTTTTCAGCCACGACATAGGCATTAATATTCTCTGAAAAATAATATTAGAGTTCTTTCTTATTATTTATTAATTTTTTTTATTTTTGCCATACTTCACACATTTCAAAGTTGTCCTAACAGGAGTCGAACCTGTGATCTTCCGCTTACTAATTTGGAATCGATGCACTACCACTGAACTACAGGAGACTCGTGGGAGCTTATATGCAGTTAAAAGGCTATTAACATAACAGAAAAACTTTATTTATCCACGGTGCAAATTAAAGCTTGAAAGCTTATAGGGCCGTGCCAAAAAGAAAAAGATAAAAATACAAATCTAAAAAAAAAAAAAATTAAAATTTCAAAATTTTACTAACCCTCGCTCTACAACTTGAACCATATCTCAGATAAATACAAAATCTAATCACAAGTATACAAAATCTGTGTCCATATGCTGTATGGTGGGAGACGACTCGGCTGAAAAGTTCAGTTCTCTAAGCCTCTGGTGATTGCCAAGCCTTCTTTGTGAAGGCCTTGATTTCTGTGCCATTTGCTGTTGAACTAGGTTCATGTGACAAACATCCTGCTTACTGCTAGGGTTTGAATGTCGATAAGTGACATATGCCCAATCAAAGAAATACGAAAAGAAACGAAAGAAACTGTGCTACGTCTGTGGGGAGTGGAAAAACAAATGTTTAGTTTTATCGACAGAGTTGGTAGGGTAATTTTGCCACCGTAAAGAGATTGGAGTGCTGAAGTTTCGAGCGTTTGCCCTTCGTAAGAGCGAAGAGCTGAAAGCCTTTTTTATGGATTCACTCTGATGCAGGGTAGCGCTAAAAACGCCAGCACTCGAATATTTTTACGATGGCCAAATTACTTTAACAACACCGTCGATAAAACCAAACATTCGAAAGAAATGTGAAGCCTGCGGTGAATATGCCGGATAGATGTACTTTTTTCCGGCATACTCGGAAGAACAAAATCTGAGTACAAACTGAACTGTTTAAATTTAAACTGAAACCTTTCTTATGTCCAATCCACCCTGTCTGCCCTTTTTTATTCATTCGTTTTGTTTTTGTACATTTGGTAGGTTATAAGGTAACTTAGCCATCATAAAGAAATTCGAGAGCTGCTGTTTTGAGCGCTAGCTCTTTCATGGTCATGGCGGATTCCTTTCCGCACCGGCGTAAGAATACGTTTGCTATTATTGGTACTGGTCCCCAACCTTCCGTACCGCCTCCAATGTTAATGATTTTTGTCCTGTTTTGGCTCTTTGTGAGTAAACGAATTTTGTCATTTTTTTAAAGAGAGAACTGTAACAAGCGTGATTTTTCCAATAAACTGAACATTCAATACGAAAAGCTAAAAATAAACGAATTACTGAAACGGAGTAATTTCTGATTTAACGAAGCCCTTCTAACTTACCCCTTGGGGAAAACCAAGACAATAAAATCGAAATCAGACGCTGTTGAAGTCTGTATCGGAAATAAAATAGTCGTTTAGATCTAAAACATTAATGGTGAGTGACTTTTAAAGCACCAAGGGACAAATGTATATCAGCAACAATTCATCAAAGTACCTACCCTTAGCTTCCCTTGTTTAATAACAAATTTTCAGCGTATGCAATAACGACAAAAAAATATTTGCGCAGGCAGTGTTTTCGATATATAACTTCCATCAAGTTTTCACAGTTTGATTTATTGCATCCCAGATTACTGCATAAAAACCACCTGATGAGCAAACAATCTCCCGCTTTTTTGTTGACCAACGCAGTTTTCATTTTTAACCCAGACAATCATGGTATCACAAACATTAATTAATCTCACAAATTTCTTTAGAAACTCAATGTAAATAATTCTACGATTTCCCCTTATAGTGCTTAGCAGTCGTTAAGGAAGTTGTCACGAATTGATAGCCCATTCTAGAAATCTTTTACGTAGCCAAGAAACCGAAATTGCCGTTTCGAAAGGTTTTTATTGGTTGTTATTGACGCAGCCAGTGTTTGATAACTTTTTAATTAGTTTCTCATGAAATTGATATTCTATATATAAATTAGGTTGTGACAGAATATTGCTTTCAGTTTGCTTGAAGAGCAGGGAGACTACTATATAACTAAGCGAAAGCAGGTGGACTTTGTACAAGGTATCTTTCCTTCCTTCCTTCTTTTTTTTTTCTACAATTGTCAGCAAAACTTCACGATTGTTACCCTCTGTGTTAAATAAATATAATTACGTTCTTCATTTAAAATCATACAAGTTTCACTAGAAAAGATTCGTTTCAAACAAAAAGACGCTTTCCGCACTGTTCATGATGAGTTCAAATCCCGAGTCCCGTGTTAATGTGATTTTCACTTAAGAATCCGTAGACGAAATTCTAAAACCTTCAACCGACAAGCGCTGAACATACTTTACTGTGGTTCTATGCAAGGTTGCACTAACTTTTAAGCTTAATATACGGCTGTTCAAATGAAGGGCAACTTAGCAATCCTGAATCGGTCCTCTCATGATCAGCTGTTGTTTATTGCCGGTGGTATTCAGCTGAGCATGCTCTTCCTCTTTAATCTCGTTTTCCAATTCAAATGGAAGCCATTTTCAGAGGTACCCAACGAGAACATTTAAGCAAAATACTGAAAATGTTGTTTCTTGTGTTGCCAGGTCATTTTATCGTTTTTTAAAGACATCTTTGTGTAAGCTAATACAGTTTGATATTTTTGGTTGCTTTAGGAAACGGAATCATATTTACTAATTTACGAGCTGTTGTTGGCTTTATGTAAATACTAGCTGACCTTATGTTTGCCCCTTCGAAAATGAGAGGAATTAGTTTTCTGGTGTTGCGAAATTCTGAGTTGACAACTTTCGATTTTCTTACTGTATCCGTATTTCTGGGACGATTAAGGTCTTCCACCGTTATGAATTCGAATCGTTAGATATCCCTTTATTTCCGGGAAAAGTTCCCTATTAATTAGACTGTTAATGCAAGTTCGTTGTAACTTTTGACTCTGCAAAGTAAAACTCGGCTGCCTCAGAATAATATTGTGACCCACATATATACGACTCATAATCCTGGCTCTCACTAGAGACATAAACATAAGCTTTCGCATACGACTTTACGTCAAGTGAAAACGTTTGAACATGAACAATACGCGGATGCATAAGCAAACAGGAATTTTTTGATCACGTATGTCTCTCCTAAGTCTCCCCTCGCGCGTGGCGCGCGCGCCCGATTCCCCTTTTCCCTTCCCCTTTCTAGCGCCTGCCACGCAGGCTAATGTAGAATTCTTATGCTTATATGTAGCCAATGAAACTACCTGACAGCATTGTTGAAGAGCTTAATAATGTTCCTGGCTACATTAGTACTAATTTAAAATACTATAGAGTGAAGATTACTTGCACGTTTTACAGGATAGGGAACTTGCTACAGCGCATTTAAGTGCGTCTAACTTTGCCATATCACTGTACTCGATCTACTCGCGGTAAAGATTGCAACACGCGGGTAACAAACCCTCAGCAAACTGAATTCAGAAGTGTAACACTTCTCTCCACAGGAAAGAAGAAAGAGACGAGCCAAATGCTTGTATAAATTATAGACTAAGAATGATGAATTATTCAGTGAGTGACACAGGCATACTCGGAAAAATGAAGTCCGAGTGCTGCTATCAGGTGTCGAACCTAAGACCTTCTGATTACTAGTTCGGATGCTCTACCGCTGAGCTACAGGAGACTTGTGGGAGCTAAAGCCATTTAAGTAGGTTCATGGGACAAATATCTTGCATACTGATTGGATTTGATGAATGTCAATGCGTGAATGACGTTCTTACAAAGACAAAGAAAAGATAACGAACGATAAAAACCGACGTTTCGTTGTTATCATGACCCCATTGTAAGTTAGTGTTCTTCCAGTCTGAAATAGCGTTCGCTAAATTTGCAGAGTAAGGACATGCGAAATATATTTTATCTCAAATCGAGCGGTCTGATTGCACGTTTATACAGTTCTTATGTCTGTAAAACAATGTAGGTGTATTTACTATATATATCTAACAAAAACGTTTTCTTACTGTTTCTACGTAACTCGTTAACGAGGATTACTGCAAGGCGTAAGCTATGCATAACACCATTTTTTGTATCTATTTTTCAGAAATAAACCAAAAGGTTCTAATCAGACATGCGTGTAACGGTTATTTGGTTCTTTGCTGTTGTGTTTGTTACTTGTGAGGGTCGCTCCCTTACCAAGGTAAGTCAATACAACTTAGGTTGAATAACAGGTGTGGGCAGGGTAGGCCATTCCCGACCAGCACCGTTTGAAACGTCTTATAATTATGGTTGGCCGAGAGGAGAAAAGAACCAACAAGAGAACAATGCTCCCAGCCCCAGAAAACAATGCAGCTGCAGCTGGTTATAAGGGTACAGTGAAAAAAAAGCTTTTGAAAGGCCGCAAGTCTACTGTGCAGAGTTGCTTTGAACCTCATTAATTATGAAGGGCAAAGTTTTCATTCTGCAATTAGCTAGTTTTCATTCATGTGCAAACAAAACTAACTTTCATATGATAAGCTTTGCACTTAGCCTAGCTTTCATAATGAGATTCACAGCAACCCGGAAATGGACTGTTGAATCGGTGCTAAACTGTTCTTTAGGGGCTGACAAAGAGAGATGAATTTACAGTGTAGACTCTGAAAATGTATCTATATCTCGTTCCTTTTTCTGGCAGAAATGACAAAAGTTGTTAACCTGGCTCTTCAGGCCAAACTACTCAAAATTATTAATAGGTACCTTTGCTTAGATTAGTAGATCAGGTACCATCAGATAAATTTGGCAACTTGTCACGTGGCTATTAAGTTTGCATTTAAGGATTGCCTTATCAAAATGTTGTTATTACTCGCTCTGCTTTGTCAAAAAGAAAAATTCCAGAAAGTTATGTAAACGCGATAACAGGTTCGATCAGTAGCTCTTTGTTTAGTTTGTGAAAATGCACAGCGGTGCCTTAAATTCAGTGGCGTGTCGATACAAATCAGTCAGTTCATATAGCTAACTGTTCTTTTGTTTACTTTCTATTTTAATGCGAAAATCATCAAAGAGGGCTTTGGAACGGAGAACTGGTGAGTTTGATCGTATAGAAAGGCACGATATATACACAAATGACGGACGCGTCGGGAAAACTGGCACTAGGCATCAAAACGAGGCGTTTTAGGATTATTCAACGACGGACTATTCAACGGATAAGCTCTAAGAGTGACTCTCCCTCTGGGGCTTTAGTAGTATTAGATAGTACCGGATCTATGCTGAAAGCACCGGGAGGGGATGTTTACACCGTGTAAAAATGGGTGCCCTCAGATTTATTACAGTAATTCAAGCGTATGATTGCAATTCATCATATAATAAACGTGAAGGGTCATCGTTTATAACTAGCGAATTAGGAGGTTTTGAATGATCTGTATTCAGCACCTCCCTAGCAAGGGGCATGTTCCCCGGGGAAATTTTTCAGATTGTATCCTCTGAAACGTTGTTTTCGGCGTTCCTGAGACGGGAACAGCATTTTTTTCTATCCTTAGGTCATAGCTCTCGTCGTTTCTTGAAATACTTCATGATAAGAAGAAAAACTTAATTTGTTGGCCATATTTTAAACTATCATACATTTTGTGTGAGAGGCAGCAACAGTTTTTCAATTGCACGTTAACTTTTTGCGATATTATAAATCTAGTGTCCTAGCCTGGACCTTTGTGTTTAAAACTCACAAAAATATTAATCTAGTCTATACATCAAGGTCCCCATCAGAACCAAAGGCTGAACTCCGGCTTCATCGTCGAATCAAAGAACCGGATGATCACAAAGCAAGCAACCGGACGTTATGTCCTGCTTCTGGTCTCAAACGAAAACCCTGCTCCCTAAGGACCTCATAATCAATTTTCATCCACAAACAGATTTCGCTAATTATGTTTCCATCAATTTCTCTTGGCAAGTAGGTAACAAACATGAAATAAGATTGGAGAAATTTAACTCAGTTTCTTAAAATTTTCTGATTCGAACTTTTCGCACCCTTGTGCAGTCTGTGATCGAAACCAACTGGCGAAATCGTGGATTTTGCAGCATTTGCAGCTGTAAGTTCTGGAGAATACAGATCCTTCAAAACCTTCTAATTCGCTAGTTATAAACGATGACCCTTCTCGTTTATTATATGATGAATTGCAATCATAAGCTTGAATTACTGTAATCATTCTTCGGGTACAAAGTTTATCTACTTTGAGCACTTATAACAACATGCGATTTTGCCCAAGTTCAGAGGAATAAATTGCAAAAGTAGTTCATACTCACAGGTTCTTTTACATATCAGTGGAAAGTTCCATCCATCGTCTGTGAAAATCTGTCAAAACATTTGGCGGCAAACTAGTTTCGGTTCTACAAGTGAGAGATGAAAATTATGACATTCGACTAACATGGCCATATTTCCGTGGTACATGTCATCAAGGAATGCTAGCAACAAACCAAGAAATGCGGTAATTATCGCTTTAAAATTTCTCCACGAACCAAGACTAAAGATTTCTTACCAATTTGCTTGTAATAAAAAACAACGAGAGACTTTCATTAAAGCTGTCATACAACCAGATAAGTCAGATAAGTCTATCACATTGAAACGCATCCACTGTCCGCCGAGTGTCCGCCATGTTTGTTTACTAAGCCGCTGACCTGCTCGTACAGGCTACCGCAGTCCTCCGGCTCTTTGGCCAGCGGTTGGTCACCAGGATACCAACCGCTGGCCAAAGAGCCTGAGGACTCTGGGTACGAGATTAAAGCTACCGTAAAATTCCGAAAATAGACACATCCGAATATAAGCCCCGCAAATTCGAAACGCAAAAATGACTCCTATATATAATAAGCCCTTCAATAAAAAATAAATCAAAGTAAATAAATCATTTTCATGATGGCGTCATTTTACTACAAGTACCAGAACTCATTTCATTTTCCTTTTCAAATTCAAATTTTGTAATCCCAGTGGAGAGGAAAAAACAAAAGCTCCAATTAGCATGAGAAAACAAAAACCAGAAGGATTCTGGTAGTTGTAGTAAAATGACGCCATAGTGAAAATGTCCTATTGCACATACCACTCTTTGGGGGCCTTTTCAATTTATAAAAAATACATTTCGTACACTTAACTACCGTATAAGCTGCAGTATAAACTACGGTATGAATTATAATGTAGCGTATGAACTATAGACTGGTGTGACTTTTACGGTGCTTACAACTTTACATTTTCAGTAACGTTTATTGCTGCTGTGTTTGAAGTTCGCATGTTCACAGGGATTACCTTGCCATACATTTCTATTTGTCGTCCCAATATTATCATTCGCACATTTAAAAAATTGCAGACATAAATGTCCCGCCAATAAGAAGCCCAGCCGAGTTTGAAGCGCGAATTTCCGTCCTATAACAATCCTCCTCCAATTCATTTCATTCACTTCCTTTCCTTCAAGGTCAGTGTTTTACTGCCCTTTCCAAAAAATACACCCAAGAAACCTTTGTAGAACATGTTAGAGTGACGCTCTTTCCAACACCCTTTCGACATGCATTGCGCTCGAAGGTTTGAAACAAAAAACATCGAACTGATTTTTCCGCCCGTATACGTCCTCTTTGCAGTTGAGATTGCTACGAGAAGCAAAACAATAAATACTTGAAGTAATATATCAAATACTAGAAAGCGTGTTTCATCAGATATCCAAACAGTGACACTGAGAAGTAGGTTGAAAAAACGAGGCGCAGCCGAGCTTTTTTAAACGACTTCGAGGTCTTTGGATATCTGATGAAACACACTTTCGAGTGTTTGATATGGCTTCTCAAATGATCAATAATTCTTAGAGAAATTCGAGGCTAAAGTTGGCAAAATTTTATGGTAATTAGGATCACACATCCAAACCACAGTCACGGTAGTGATTTTCTTTGTTTTCTCTTGATGAATTATTAATGAGTTTGAGAACAATAAATGATCAGAAAACCTTGCTATTTAGAAACTCTGCGCTTGTTCGCTTGTTCAAACTCTTACGAATCTGGTCCAAAGAGCGAATAGAGAATATTTGAAATATATTTTAAATAGATTGATGATAACAGCTGCATAATTTCTTTCACAGTCACATGCAATGCAAATGGCAGGACATACAACAGTGGTGATCAAATTGTGTTTCATAACATCACCACACCTGTTGAAAATTCTATGTGCACCTCGTGCCGCTGCAAGGCTGGGAGCATTGGTGACTGTGGTCGATACTTTTGTGACTTTCGGCAACCTATAGTGGAAGCTTGCGAGGAATGGACCACTGGCGTGGAAGGAGAATGCTGTCCTAAATGTGGTAAGAGATAACGATAACTCTTTCATTGCGCATGCGTGAAAGTCTACGACACATCGAGTTACCGAGTGACATTTTCCCAACATTACGATAATTCGTTCATTGCGCATGCGCACACTCACGAGTTAAAAAGGATCTCTTAAATTTCAGCGTAGTGAAGTGAATAGCGTATTTTCTACTTCCTTATAGTTCATTGGCTAAGAATTTATCACAATAAGAAGGCGGATAGAGGATAATCAAGGTCATAAAAGGAAAATACTGCTTAGTTTGTTGAATTGCGATCATTTGGGATTAATCCATAGACGTAAAAGAGTTTGTAACTTCTTATTCTACTAAATATAATGAGAATCCAAATTATATTGTTTCAGATATGTCTAATTGTCACCGTGTCAGGCCGAGCAAACCGAACGAATTCTGATTAACAGACACTCATTAAACACTCATCCAATTAACAAATTTTTTAAAAATACGTTTTTCAATTATCGTTTTAGAGTGCTCACATGCTGGCAAGCCAATGAATAATGGCGACTATTGGGCCCGGCGTTTGAGCCCTGATAAATGCTACGAGTGTTCCTGCAAAGGCTCCTCTGTTGATTGTAGCCTCGTTTGGTGCGCGCCCTGTGATGGGGTTGAAGTTCAAGTTGATGGGAAATGTTGTCCTAAGTGTCAGCAAACAGGTTGGTACGAGGATCTGAAGGCTGGCCAAAATTTTAACGTCAGCTGACAAATTCCTCGGGGTTTTTTTAGCTGAGCTCGAGAGCAAACACTCAAAAACGGCTAAATATTCATTAATCAATATGAAATATGATCGGCATTAATAGAAGAACTGAATTAATTTTTTCTCATTGTAATAAACCAAAACTTGGTTTTAAAACAATGATAACCATCCTCGGTCTCTTTTGATTTATTTCCTAATCTAAATTGTCAGATGGCTCTGTAATTTGGTCATAAATGTCTGTGTTTATCCATAGTGACACTTAAGGACGGTGCCTACTAATACCGAAGTATTTTTGCGTGGTTTATGACTGCGGGAAAAGCAGATTTTAGCAAGGGCCGAGTGGAATCAAAAAAGAAAATTGGGGGTAACCACGCATTTTTCGGAGATAATTAAGCACAAATAATTTAAAAAAGTAGTAAAATACAAACCAATGTATGGCGTTTTTTTCCATATTGAAGCTTTATTTTCTCTGAAAAATGCAAGGTTACCCCCAATTTTCGTTTTGGATACCAAGGGTACTTGCTAACTTCTTCTTTCTCCGCATAGTTTTAAACCGCGCAAAAATATCCCTGTATTAGTAACCACCACCCATAGGATACCCGAGTATCTCGAAATGCGCAGAACGTATGCGCAGTAACAAAAGTAGGCACCGTCCTAACATAGGTGTCACTGCTAGTATAAGTAAGTAAGTTATTAGACTACAGTTAAACCCTGTTGTTATGGAAACCGTTGGGACCAGAAAAAGTTTCCGTATTACCGTATCACAGCTTTTAAACGCGTTTAAGCCTTGATGTGAATGGGGCATCTTGAAAACCTTCAAAACATTTTATTACCACAGAAATTCAGTTTCTAAACTAATGCTTCTGATTTCCTCATAGCATCCACAGAAGGTCCTACTTTCATTATCGAGACCACAACCAGTACGCCCGCCGGCCCAGTCTTCCCTCCTGGTTTTCCGTGGGGCGATGAAGCGGAATTTGATCATGAAGAGTAGCTGCATTGTTGGTGAAAAGTCACTAAAAGGAGTAAATACGTATGTAATACAACGATGAATATAAATATGGTTATTTGAACGTGGTCTTTAGTAGCTGTTAAAATCCTTGTTTTCTTGCTTCATGGCAACACCAAGACTTAATCAACGAGAAAGCATCGCGGTCAGTTATACTCAACCCAACTTGCCCAAGCTGCTGCCAAAAGAAAGCCTAAAAAAAAGTTAGACTTAAACGGGATTCGAACTCAAGACCTCTGCGATACCGTTATAGCGCTCTACAAACCGAGAGCTCGGGGCAATTTAATAACATTTTTTACCTTTGTAATTATTTTACAAGCAGCACTGCCTTGTTTTTACGTGCGAACACAAAAAAGAGCTCAATAAAGAGAGACTAAAGAGATCAAAAATCCTCATTGCATTCATGTTATTTTTCTGCACGCGTGTGTATATGCAAGGGCACAGTTGGCTAGCTAGTGGCGTAAAAGATTTTTTTAAATTATACGTTCCTGGTCACTGTGACATCGCAATAAATCCGTAGTGGTGTAATACGACTGCCAACCTCTTAAGACGGTTAAGTCCAGCGTACAACTATCATAAAAGTTAACATTACTTTCTGGAATGGGTAAATTATTCATCGAAGGAATATTCGTGGTAAATTTCGAAAGATTTGCCATAGTAATCCACGAAAACAGCCCATTTTACAGCTGTGTGCTTACTGCCATGCCCTTTACTTGTAAGCGCGGGTCTGGATTTGACTTTGTTGGCAAACCCCATTCTTTATTGTTCGTGTTGTTCTTGTGGTAGCTAGGACCATTTACATATGAAAATTTTAAATCAAAGGCCGGATCAATATTAGCACAGAGCTGTCCGTCGGGGTTGATACTTTTTTTCTAAGAGCGCACGTTCTTTGTGACAAAGACTGATCACAGTTAATTAAAGGCAATGGTTATGAAACCTGATAAACTTCTTAGTTATTTGTTTTTGTTTGCCTTTTTGGCCTTGACCCTGCACAAATACCAATAGAATTTGGAATGTGTAGTGGAGCAACTGACCTATTGAAACGTTCCTGTTGAAATTTTCAACTGTGGTGTGAACCGCGGCCCTTCCAACATAAATTGCAGCACCATTGTTTTCATGGCAAGGTTTCCTAACCAGTCCCTCAATTAAATAAGAAGAAACAAAATGTTGATGGAATAAGAACTATAGATCATTTTTTTCCCCTGCATTAAATCTGTTCTATGCTAGTGACTCCTTTGTAGCTAAAATTCGTTATTTTTCTTTTTCAGGCTGTTGCAAGATGGATTTTTGCAAAGATCTTTGTATAAGGAACCAACAACATTATTAGTAGTCTTTGGACTTCTCATCGTCTAACATTATTAAACATTATTAAACAGAACGTTGGAAAACTAACAAGCCTTTATTTGACTTAGTCTCAACAATAATTATTTAATAAATGTGGGAATTTCAAAATGTATTACAGTGTATCGAGATTTATGGAATAAACAAGACATTGTATGCGGTCATTGATTGGAAGTAATTTGCTGTAATTTGCACTGAGGATGTGAAAATGCCAACACATGGAGAACATGAGCGTTTTTAGAAATATTACCAATCTTCCACAGCATATAGCGACTAGGAATATTACCACCCCTCTCCCCCTATGGATGAGATGCTACTCCATCACAGGGGTACCCTCAGTCAGCACTTTGTTAGCTTTTAATTTCCTGACTGTTCGCTGGTTTCCGGTGGTATGCAGTAGAGTATCTGTGAGACGGTGTAGGGGGCTAGGCCGTTCTTCTCCATTAAGGAAACAACAGCTGAAATAACACGCAAACTGGTCTTGAGCTACTGACCATGTTATCTTTCTTGTCGTACCCACGCATAATTAGACTTCTATTCAACTTAGGCTTGATTTAACACAGGATAACTGCACTCTTTGCGCCTTGTACGTTTATACGTTGTTTATGTACGTTTCACATCCAGTTTCATTATGGGTGCCCCTGTTGTATCATGTTATATGGAGTTAAAATAAACTCGTCTTACCAATCAACCCCCCCCCCCCCCCCCTCTCCCAGAGAGGAAAATTTCAGGTCATCAAGGTGCAAGATTATTTCGCTAAGCTAAGGTAGGAAACGTTATTTGGTTACGTTATCACAGGATAAACTCGTCGCGCCTTTAACATAGACATATAAGCTAAGACAGGCCCCTGGCAACAGTTTCAGCAACCACTTCTTGAGCTAGACAGCTTCAGTTCTCTCGTTGTCTGTATTTTTTTCAGCCCATATTCGTATTCGTTGAGTTAAATAATCAAAAGCTCCTGTGAGTCAACTCGTGAATGCAGAACTGAATAGTGTTGAATGTATTATGTATAAAGTTATTTGCTTAACGAGCAAGACAAAAATTACACATGCAGTCTGATTCTTTTCGATACGCGAAACAACGCGAAGGTGGGCATGTACGTTTTTTTGGTGGTTTTACGTGGTTGCCAATCGAGAAAAAAAGCGTCCAGTTTCACTTCCAAGCACCTCCGTAATTTTTTTCCTCGCGTCGTGTTCTTGCCAAATGAAACTTGATACATGTGAAGGATTTTGGTTGCCAAGCACGTGGCCTAAATCGTGCTGTTTTCAGCATGATAATATCCCTTTCTACCTTCAAACGACGGCTTCTGTCAGCGTTTTATGACATCGGAAGAAGCTTTCTAATTCAATCTAGCTAAAGTTGCTATTTTGGTTCTATCCAAGTGAACGTAAATATAGAAATACATCAAGCGCTGCGATGATTGTCGCAATGCATTAGCAAATTTTCAGTGTTCTGGTGAATCGAGCTTATTGCTCACACTGGACCCCGAATGAAATTTATTGCGAAGCTTAGTTTAAGTTTCCTATTTTACCCTTAGCCTTTCACCCACGGAATTGCCTTGAATCCTTAAAGTTAATTGAATGTTCAAGTTACATTTTGAGGCCGGAGATAGAAATGCGTCAAGTGTTGTGTTCGGCTGTATGTAAATTCAGTGTTTTCTCTCTTTTATCGCACTGTGGAATTTCTTATTCTTTTAGTCACGACGTTTCCGCGGATTTTTAGGGTAAGCTCCTTTAAAGGTTTTCACGTTTCATCGAAGTCTAGCCTCTCTCGCAGATGCTCTGGCTCGTCACGCAAACTCTCCTCCCCAGCAACACGAGCCAAAGGAGCATCTGCGAGGGAGCCTAATAACCGAAGTCGAACTTTTGGAAAATATCCTTCCTGAAAGGAAAGTTGCCCCTTGGTTTCCACAAATGGAAGGATTTAGCAGACAACACACCTACTAGCTGTTTTCTTTTAAGAATAAGTTATTCGTTGCATTGATTTTACGTCTTTGTTTTTTGTCCCGTAATTGTGGCTGATGGTGGATGGGTGTACTTGACGTAGAATAATTTATGATTTTAAATTCCCATTAAATTATAAAGTTTACGATTGAACGATCGAGCGAGTGACCATTTCCCTACATAACGATAACTCGTTCATTGCGCATGCGTGCATTAACGAGTTAAAAAGAAATTAGAAATCTTTCCGCTAAATATGTTGTCAGGAAGCTTTGCTACGATCATCAGTAAAAATAACAAAAATAAAAAAAATAGAATAGCAGAAATAACCACAAACTGAACATTTGTTACAGGGACTGAGCTGCAATGCAAAGTTTTCAATTTCATGGCTTGCTACTGTTACAAATTTGAAGATAACACGCAAAGTTCTCTGATCTTCTCTAGTGATTTCTGTTTTCAATTTTCGGGTAACCGTCAAAGCAATTATAATGTCTGGATTGATGATCATGGTTCTCAAACAAGTGGGACAATTATTTCAAAATATTTGACATTGTCCAAAAACATCAGAAGGAATATTGATTTTTTTTATTGATACTGTATTGAACTTCATTTTGCTACCTCCGTATTCATCAAAACAGGTAAGCATCCCACTGACAAAACCACTGATCACAGAAACGAGATACTCTGTTTCAAGACCAATCGGTTATGGTAATCTTCTTGGCAAATAGCAATTTTCGCCCGTTTCATTCTGCGACCATATGGAACGGAACTGGTAAAGCTCGGCTATTCTCCAATAGGGGCCTTTAAGGTTTTATTTCTATCGAAGATTTTTTTTTCTAGCACGAGTAAAGGAACGGTTAAAGTTTCGTTATTTTCCTGCGTACAGAAATTATTGCACCCTAGCTTTTTCCCCAATATTTTATGGGAGCCAACGGCTTTTTAAATGGCAGTTTGTTTGAATTTTTTCTACACTGGCCATGGAGGGAAACTTAAAACACAAAACGTGGTTCTAGCTTTTGGGTTTGTAGATGATTAGAAGTCAGCATAAATCTCTGTTTAAAAATACTCAAGTTTCTAGGCAAGCCGCTCGCATTTACATTTTCAAAGTAGAATGAGTTTAAATAAATTCAGGGTGGGAAATTAGGTGGTCGCCGTCACAAAATAGGTATAACCTGTTACGGTCATTGTTTTCAACTTTTAGTACGGAATTTCCACCCTTGAAATTGAAAGCAGCCCAAGCAGTGCTCAAGAAAGGTTCTCCACTGCAAAAGACATATCAGTTTGAACGTATTAAATCAATGCAGTGCTTAGTTTCATTTCTCACCTGTCGGCAAGTTCTGCGACATTTCAAAAATATTTCTTCCGCTCAAATCATGATTTTCGTGTCAGAGTGTAAACCAATTTCCGAGTTTGTGTTCCTTTTATTTACTTCCGATACCATAATTATTCTTATATATGTATATGCCTTGTTTTAATTTGTAAATTACATATTTCCCTCGAAAATCTACAGGGCTAAAATTTTGAAAATACAACTTAGCTAAACGAAGCTGACAGTTATGATTCCAGCAAGCAGCATAATGAAAAATCTTTTTGAAAACTAATTTCATATTCAATTTATCTTCTTTAATTATTTGCTTTTTTTACTTACCTTGTAAAACAAACAGTTTGTGCCTACTGTTAAAGGTTATTGAGATTCGTTGTAGCATTTCCAGTAACATTTTTTGTTTTACACCAATTTTCTGCTTAAATTAGTCCTCGCTGGTTAAGACGCTGGCGCTTTACAACAGAAAGAACGTGCTCATCATAGTTTTAAAGCAGCATTTTGAGAAAATACCTCGCTAATAATTGCCAATTACTATTTGCGCAGTTTTCTTTCAGCTGCAACGAGTTAAACGTGGTATTGTAAGATATTTGTTTTGCTTAGCAAGTGTTTGAATATTTACACTTAAGGGGAAGGCGGTTGTTTAGTGTGACAGAAATGTGACTTGATATTAAAATTAAAATTTGCAGAGATTTCGAGGTTTAATCTCCCTTGACGGGAAAAAATAAAGCACGTTTAGTCCGGTGATTTAAACCAATTCACGCTGGTCTCTCTTGTTCTGCCAAGCCGAGTTTAGTGAACCTTGAAAATTGACGAGATCTTGCCAACGACTGCTGGAAACTCAACTTTGAATTTAGGTAAGTGTTGAATAACATTCATGTATTATAATAAAAAATGAGCGCAAATGAGCATGCTTACATGTCACTTTATCCGTGAAGAAAATCTAAGCGATTATTACCCAGCATAAAAGCCTTCAATTAATTTAAGCGATGTGTTATACTTTTCATGAAATCTTTTTTCACCTTTTCTATAATCTAGTTTGGTAACTGGCTTACTTATTCACATGCATAAGCCTTCCCTTTCGGGCTTAAGTGATTTAGGAAAAACGTTTGGTTAACAAGAGGGTGCTTATTAAAATTTTGACGCCACTAAAGCCAAACCCTAGGAAACAACTTAAATTGTTAAAAAGTTATCAGCGAAAATGTAAAAATAATCTTGATTCTGAATGATCAGTGAACGATCATTGTGTTTTTTAGTTTAAAAGCAAACGTTTTTGTATTATCCTTTTGTTCTCTTTCCGGGAATTCTCTGTCGTAGATCTCTACTGTCCTCTAAGACTAAACTTCAAGCGGCTCCTTGAATGCTGTAAAGCCCAACTCACGATTTGGACAGTGGCATAAAAGTCTCTCTTAAAGTGTTCAAGAAAAAATCCTACACAAATTAAAAAGAAATCGAAAACGAGAAACACGATACATATAATTTTAAAAACGTATCAACGGATGTCGTATACTTTATGTAACACACTGCGGAGATTCATATTTCTATGGAGATTTGTATTAACTCGAGCTACCCCAAGTTAAAAAGCGAGACCTTAATAGGCGCAAAAAGAACAACGAAGAATGATTTTCGTTTTTTCCCTTTTGTGTATAAAATTTGACGCTTGTGTTAGCTTTACAAAAAAGAAAAAAAATAAGTATCTAAACAAAGCTGAATTAAGATAAATAATGAAAATAATGATCCAGCACCTTCCCTATAGGGAACAATACGTATAACCTTTCTTTGTCTGGAAATTTTTCTTTTCATTAGATTTAGACATGAATGGAAAGCAATGAATGGGGGCCTGTTTGCTTCAAATAGCCTGTTCTTTACTTTCAAAAAACTACAATGCAGAACCATACATATATTACGTTTAGTGATCATCAATTTCCAGTAAGATTTTTCTCGAAAAAACGTTACATAATATTTCTCAAAGATCTTGATAAGATTTTCTCTTGATAAAAACAGAACGTGGAGCCATATTGATTTCAAAAGAAAGCTACTGAACAGTATTTTTATTTGGTGATGTTTGTTTGATACAAAGAGTCAAACCTATAACCTTCCGACTACTAGTTTGGATGCTCTACGGCTGAGCTATAGGAGACTCGTGATTCATGGGACAAACATCCTACATACTGCTAGGATTTGAATGTCAATGTGTGGCAAATGCGCAGTGGAATAAGTATGATGGTATATTTTATATGTAATTACGCCTGGTGAATAAATGGGAATGTGTTAATGATTCAGTGAGTGCCACAGGCAGACTCGGAAAAGGAAAAACCGAGTTTTCTATCAGGAGTCCAACCTAAGACCTTCCGATTAGGGTGTTACAGTTTTAAATGTTATTAAGCGATTTTCGAATTCGCACATGATGTACTTGTATCATGATTTTGAAGATTAAGTCGAAACAAGGGACAATTTATCCTCTCTTGAGCGAAGAAAATATTACCGTCGAAAGCGCGCAGGTGACCGCGATACTGCTCAGCCAGGTATGTCGTCCAAACAAAGTTGGTGAAAAACTGTACATCTGCTGTAATCAACACCACAAAATGTTTGCTCGCGAAAGATAAATTTTAAAAGACGTCTCCTGATACAGACCAGATAAATTAACATTTGAAAATATCAATATTTTGTAAGAAATTTCAGCTGTCCAAGTTACCTTTAATAACCGCAAAACGTCCTGGCTAAAGGTGTATACTTTGTCAAGAAATGATCACGTTTATTTTTGTTTTTCTCAAGGGGATGGATTCGAGGACATTACTTCAAGGTTTCATGTTGATTTGCAGCGTGGTTTTAGCAGCTGTAGGGGACCATGCTATCAAGGTATTGAAGATTGATAGGTAGTTTGTTGACTTATACCGTAATACCCCTAGGCCGGCTAAATTGCGGCGGATAAACTTTACAAACCATCGTGCCGAAAAGAGGGCGACTGGTACAATTTCCCATAATTCTTAGCGTACGAAAACCCTAACAACGCCCATAAAAGTTCTAAAATCTTCAAACTTACCATTCACAATGTCGTTATTTCGCAAAACATGTAGAAAAATTCTAGTTTACTCAGTTGTTGTATATTTTGTAATAAAGTCTTTATATTCACTTGAATCAGTATACCACCTCCACCATCCATGAACCATTCATTTTTATACGGGCGGGAGAAATAAGGGAGGGCGGGAGGCTTCTGTAATTCATGCATTCAAAATTATCTCTACCTGACCCTAATTCCCCCATCCTCCTAGGAATTAAGATTTTAAATGACCCCTTTAAAGGTTATTTTTAACATTTGCATAACCCAACCTCTCAAATTTTATGAGCCCACAAGACGTCATAAAGATATTAGCCCAACTAAAGGCAAGGTTAACCGTATCCTAGGGCAGGCTACTTGTTATAATCATTAAGGGGGGACTTAACGTAAACGCCATTTTACCGCACTTTACATGGCTTTAATGGAAATATCTCGTTCACGTTTCAAGCGATCCAAAAACTCTATGTTCATCCCGTAAATCTATGTTGTGGGGTGTTTTGTGAATTTTGGGGTAATTTTTGGGTATATTTGGGAGGAAATAGTTTTTCTAGAAGGATTGGTTAAATTAAGAGAAATAAGAAATATTGAAGAATTAGTGAAGTTTTAAAATAAGAATTTGTAGTTAATAATTAATAGACGGATACCAATTTAGTCCACTAGCAACCTTGGGTGCTCTTGGGTGGGTATCCACTGTCTGTTAGTGTTCCAAAATTAATTTTCTTTCTTCTATCCCTTCTTAAAACCACTTCAAATTTCATTCAAATTTAGGTTAAGTCCCCCCTTAAGCATGCTTTTATTTTCACTTCCTCCTAAACTCACTTTGCGTTAGTATTTTGAGAAGAAATTAAGCAGCTGTCACTGCTCAGTAGAGTAGGGTCTAACATTCATGGAAACTTTACCTCTTCTTATACAGGAAGCTGAGGAGTCGAAGGTTATTGCCGTTAGAGACGTGGACGGTAGGAAAAACAACCGATAATCCATAATTATTGCTTTTCTTAATTTGTCACTTAAAAGTATGTTTTCTCAGGTAAGAATAGTGTGACGGAAAAGGTCTTTTTTGGCCAAGCCTGGCTGTTTTGGGGAACATCAGCTATTTTTTTTCTGTCAGGCTGTCGGTTTGACGCGTAAGTTTGCGGCGTTCCAATCGTTAAATCTTCCAGTCTGTTTGGCATTTTTGTGCCTCCTGGACTTTCCGTTTGTCTGTATCTGTCGTCAACACACTCAGTTCATTATGACCACTGACCGTTTCTGTCAACGTTGTTTCCTTGATTTCGACACTCACTTGAATAGAATTCATCTTCATCGGCAACAAGTGGAACTTGTGAAAATTATAACAAAGTAATTTCAAGCATTCGCATGGCAAGATGAATTCACAAACGACTTTCTCTGTTTACATATAACTAACTGATAGTTGTGAGACGGAGAGATTAAGGCCTACGGTCAGACAGACAGGCAGAGTCAGACCGACGGTCCAGAATGGCAGACAACTGTAGGAGGTTAAACAATAGGAAGACAAACTAACGCCACGTCAGACCGACAGACTGACAGAAAACAAAAACAAAAACAGAAAGGCTGACAAACAGACGGACAGATGGACAGACAGGCAGAGTCAGGCCGACGGTCAACTGAATAATAGGAGGGCAACCTAACGCGTCAGACCGGGAATCTGACAGAAAAAAAGAAAGAAAGAATGACAAACATGCAGACCGACATATAGAAAGCCATGACATACAGATAAGGAGACAAACTACCCAGCTAGACTAAATTGCGACACGGAGTGGCCGTCTTGACCAAGTTGTAATCCGACTGGTTTGAATAATAAATAAATAAATAAATAAATAAATAAATAAATAAATCACTTTATTTAAGTGTCAATGTCTTAAGCGCAGAGCACTAATTGGGGACACTTTCCAAATCGAATTGGAATTTAGAAGTGTTAGTTTTTGAGGAGAGGGGAAAACCGGAGTACCCGGAGAAAAACCTCTCGGAGCAAAGACGAGAACCAACAACAAACTCAACCCACATATGACGCCGAGTCCGGGAATCGAACCTGGGCCACATTGGTGGGAGGCGAGTGCTCTCACCACTGCGCCATCCCTGATTTGTTAGAGGATGATAAAAGTAATAGACTGCGCATGCGTCATGATCACCAGCAACAAGTACAAGAACAACAACAACAACTGCAAATCCTGTAGCTCGCAGACAAATGCTATTCCCAACAGGGTAAGGAAAGAATATCGCAGAAAATGGAAACAAGAAAAAAAAGCTTACTTCTTAATAAAAAAAATTCCCAAAAGATTTATTTCTTCGCCAGACTTTGTTGCTGAATATATATTTTTTCTACTCTAGTTGAAATTGACTACGAGCCAGTTGGTTGTTTTAAGGACAAGCCCAGGAATAGAGCGCTTGAAGAACTTGTAAAGAGCTTCAGGGGACAGAAGATTATGTGGGCAACTTGGCCTGATATGAGCCCGGTCATTCAAGGCTGCGCCGAGGAAGCTTTCAAACAAGGCTTTACCGTCATGTTTGGAGTACAGCATTACGGAGAGTGTTGGTCAAGTAAAACCGCTGAAAGTAACTATAATAAGTATGGCGAAAAGAAAAACGGCTGCGTCAACGGCGTTGGAAAACAAAATGCTAATTTTGTTTACCGCATGAAAGGTACGGTTTTGAACTTCTCGCCTATAAAATGTTTGTTCTTTAAGAACATACTGTACCTGAATTATGCCAAAGTTAAACGATTTACAGCAAGGCTTCCAGTTATATCAGATCAGCGAGTAGAGCAAGAATTTTCCTTTGTTAATCGTGACGTCCTGTGACTTTTCCCCAATGAAACATTTCGTTAAAGACCGATTAAACTGTTTTAAGTCTCTTAACTAACATTAAGTTTACTTAGTTTACTTATCAAGTAAGGAAAATATTAATAGCTAACAACAAAATTTAACGTTAGCCAATAAATTCCGAAAATTAAATATAAGATGATCTTCGAAGGTCACGATTGTCCAAGACCATTCTTATTAGTAGATTTAAAATTGTACGAAAACCGGATTAAAAAAAAAAAGGCCAGGATAAACGTTTATAAAGAATGAACAAAAAGACCCAACAGCTTTCTGCGGAGACTTTCTTTTTCTTTTCTTGTTAAAAAATAAAAGAACGGCTGATTTTTAGGACTTAAAAGTTACATATTTCTCACGGACAAAGACAAAAAAAACATGAAATATACGCTTCTTAATTAGATCACCCCATAATTCATTGAGGTCGAACCAGTTACGATTCATACCTTGCACCGGACGTTTTCTCAATCGAGTGTATACGTTGACGCATTTTGGTACTCGACAGTCTGTATTGACACTCCGCCCCCCCCCCCCCCCCCCCCTCCACTCTCCACCTACATTTTGGCGTTAGCTAATTAGATCACCCCATTATTCCATCAGGTCGCACCATTAAACATTCTGATACTTAGCACGGGGCAACGCTTTTTCAATCGAGTGTATACCTTGACGCATTTGGTACTCGACGGTATGTCTTGACACTCCCCCCCCCCTCCCCCCCCCCCCCCTCCACTCTCCATCCACATTTTGTCGCTAGCTAATTAGATCACCCCATTATTCCATCAGGGCGCACCATTAACAAAACATTCTGATACTTAGTACGGGGCAACGTTTTTTCAATCGAGTGTATACGTTGACGCATTTTGCATCTCAACAGTATGTATTGACACCCCTACCCCTCTCCTCTCGAAGATAACTTTCTAGGTCTCTCTCCGGCCTCTGGTGAATATGCCTAATTTTTTTTTTCACGTGAGATCTCAACCGAGAGGGTTCACTTGAGGAGTCGGTTCAAGACTTAGCGTAAACAGTAACCCTCTTATGGTACCTGAACTTTCATTTCTCAGTGAAACCAGTCCCTGCAAAGGCTCCCAATTCTGTTTGCAATGTTGACGGTCAAACCTACAAGGATGGTGACAGCATGGAAGTGTACAAAGGAGACTTGGAGAGCGGTGAATGCGAACAGTGCACATGCAATAAAGGGATGCTGATGGATTGCCACCATATTTTTCACTGTGTTCTGAACGATTCCAGCTGCAACAGTTACTCAAAGAAAACGGGACAATGCTGTCCATCTTGTGACCGAGGTATATTTAAGATTTGGTTCGTGCTTAGCGTGCGTAAATCGAGTCATGGATGCACTAATGGGAAGTTTGAAGAGCGCGATACTGAAGCGTAAGAGTTGCTTGAGGCGTCTCTAGCTTCTTGAGTGCTCTCCAAACTTCCCAAGTGCATCCATAACTCAATGTACGCTCAGCTAAAAGCATGAACCAATTCTTTTATAACAGTGGCAACAAAGTAGTGCGCGGAAAATTCTCTGAATACGCTGTACAGACAAACAAAGGTTCCTATTGGCTGGTTCACCAGCATGCCACAATGGTATGGTCTGAATGTTTCATCTGAAATTATCAATTAGTTTAAAGCCAATGAAACTGTAGATGATCGAGTTTCCAAGCCCACAGAATGTTTAAGAACTCAAATGTTCAAATCAAAGTTAAAGGCTTGAACCAGGGTATCGATTTATCGCGATGTTTACCTTGTGCACGGTACAGCTGGAAAAGACTCAATTCCATGAAAATAAATTGGGTACTGACATCTTCACTATTTTCGTCCATTTGTGGCGAAACTTTGTAAAAACTAAGTGACGGAAACCCGAGTTTGTCTGATTTGCACACGTTATCTTATGGGCGCATGGCCGTGCGTATGTTGAGAAATGTTCCATGATAACGCCCATAGGAATTAGATAGGGCGCGCGCTATGTTATAAATTGTAGCCTAGTCGATGTTATGGTCATCAGAACCATCATGAAAACTATATGGCCAATACGATCATCTGACCAGAAACAGAACAAGTAAGATGAAATGAATGAATTTTAAAATGGCGAAAAGAGCAAAACTTTAAAACAAAAAACAATTCCAGTAAAAAATTAAAAACTAGAAGATGCAATTAATTTTCTCTATACCCTATGTGTTAGTCCGCTTCTATCATTATTGACTATTTAACTTGCAATATTTATTTGTTTTTGACTCACTCATTCCTTTATTTTTGTACTACCGCTTTTACTGAATTTTTTCCTATAACTCAACATAAGCATAACATTTGTTATAGTATCTGCCTCGATTAGCATTTGGTATTGAGGGGTAGTGTAATCTATGTAATTGTTTAAACAGAGATAAAATGAATAATATTATCCAAGAATGCTTCATCATCAGGGGAGGTTTGTAGTAAATTCTATGTAACTTAACTACATCCAAAGAAACTAGTTCATGAGCAAGCCAAACTGAGTTTGATTCAGATAAGAGATTTCAGCGTGTTCTTCGATCGTTCCTTTCAGTAAATAATGAACTAAGTATCACTTTGGTTTTCGTTACCGGGTAAGCAAGAAACAAACCATGTTCTCTTATTATTTGCATCTATAGATGTTCCGGAAAACGCACCCGTCTGCAAAATCGAAGACCGGGTTTACAAGGAAGGCGAAAGCATGGAAGTGCTTAAGGACCTTGGCGGGATGGCCACATCAGAGTGCCATCAGTGCACGTGTATGGCGGGAAAACTACAGGACTGCCACAGGATCTACTACTGCGAGGTCAACAAACCCGGATGTAACTACATCAAGGCTCCAGGACAGTGCTGTCCAACCTGCGCCCGCGGTAAGTCAGCTGGCTGAAATCGCCACTTTCAGTTTGGAAATCATTGGGAAATAAACAGCATCACAGGAGGGTTGAGTTTCAAAGGGACTCTATCATGCATCAGCTGGGGTAGTAGAGTCCGGCTGAGGCTTATTCGCATACATCTCGTCGCTGGGTTTTTGTAAGACTTGCTTACAAGTCGAGCTGAGTGAGCGCGAAGCGCGATCGTGCACCTTGCTTAGAACCGCGAAACGCGATCTTCAGAGCTCGAGCGAGCGAGAGATCGCGACAGGTCCATTTAATGAGAAGCTAGCGAGCGACTTTGAGAAAGTCTATGTTTTTGCCTTCCGCTATTGAAAAAACCTTTTAAAATTATCGCAAGAAACAACTTCTGTAATTATTAAAGGACGTTTATAAATATAATATCAGCTAGCTTCCCGAAGATGAACGCGAATCACACAGATTAAAAGAACTTCCTGAAATATCCGACGGTATTTGAAAATGTTGGGCCAACGATTTCAAATTGCTTCTCATTACCGCGCGCATGCGCCTGGCGTGACACAGTCCCTTTTATAGCTCTTATTTAAATGCACAAGCAAATGGATTTTATCCATAGACCAGAGAAGGCAAAACTCAAACCCTAAAGGTACTGAGCTGTAAAGTTTGGAATTTTAAAAGAATTCTTCTTACATTCCAGGTGGACAAGCAGTTAGGTAGATACTTCATGCAAGTTGTTGAAACTTTATTTTGTCGTTTTATCTGATTTAGTGCTACCTAAGCCCGCCCCTCCAACCTGCAAAGTAGGTGGAAGAAGCTACAAAGACGGAGAAAGTATGGAAGTGTTGAAGATGTCTGACGACAAAAAGATAGGAGCATGCCACCAGTGCATGTGCAAAGGGGGTCAGGTGGAGAACTGCCATCACATCTTCCACTGCACTCTGGACAACCCAAACTGCGCTAGCTACAAGCAGATTCCTGGCCAGTGCTGCCCTGAATGTGGTATGTAATCGACTCAAATTAAATCTCACGACATACAATTCCATGCAAATATGTAACGTGTAAGGAGTAGGGATGGCGAAGTGATGAGAACACTTGCCACTCACCAATGTGGCTCGGGTTCGATTCCCGAACTGGGCGTCATATGTGAGTTAGGCCTGTTATTCGTTCTCGTCCTTGCTCCGAGTGGTTTTTCTTCGTGTACTCCAGTTTTCCCCTCTCCTCAAAAACCAACATTTCCAAATTCCAATTTGATCTGGAGAGTGTCCCCATAATGTAAAGCGCATTTGATCAGCTCATCATGGAATTATGCGCTATACAAATTTACAACTTTTTTGTCCACATGACACGTGGATAAATATGACATGTTAGATACGGAGTCTGTCACCCGACGATGCTGATGCTAAAATGTGTTGCGTAGTTTTTTCCGATGCCGTTCAGTGCCACGAACACATTTCACCAAACAGGTCAATCTTTAATAAGAAGCCTCCTTGTCTATCTTCCGGTACGTAAACATTTTCCATACAATCAATCGCCACTTTCTGAAAGACGACACCGAAGAACAGGGGACTACTACATCACATCATTTTCCTCCATTAAAAGTTAAATCTCATCTTCTTCGTTATGTGGTAGAACAAACAGCAGCCTTTTGAAGTGTAGCATACGATATTA
Source organism: Pavona decussata (assembly GCF_977016875.1). NCBI lineage: Eukaryota > Metazoa > Cnidaria > Anthozoa > Scleractinia > Agariciidae > Pavona > Pavona decussata. The sequence continues at coordinate 1,866,573 of NW_028145462.1, forward strand.
TGTTTGAATAAACAATACCTTCTGCTTGGCGCTACAAGGCTCAACAGAGACGTTTAGATTCCAGTACGAGTAAGCTAAGACTACGAATTTTTCCAATTTTTCCGCACGAGTGAACCAGCGTCATTTTGGTGGGAAAATGAGATAGCTGTCGTCATTTCATTAGGAGTTTTTGTGAGAACGGTACGCTGCCGAAAACATTCTCAAAACGTAGGTGGTTTCGTCCTTTTGGAATCACGAATGGGCTTTAATATAAGCTATCCTTATTCAAAACAACTTCGTCAAGTTCGTCGCTCACAAAGATTAAAACGAAGCGTCCTGGGATAATTGTCTCTTTTTCGATACTTCGCTAATAACTTGAAGTCATATTTCTGTTGTTCGTTCTTTTGTCGTCTCGGCCAATCATGTAAGACGTTGCAAACGGTGCAGGTCGACCAGAGTGACCTTGTGCCACTTAGGCGGGAAAACGAGATAGCCGTCGTCATTTTACTACAAGTTATCGTGTGAACTGCGTAGTGGCGAAAACAAATCCTCGAGACGTAGGTGTTCTCGTCTTTTTGGAATCACGAAGGGGCTTAGCTATCACCATTCAAAACAAGTGCGACAAAAAGTCGTCGCTCACAAAGAGTAAAATGAAGCTTCCTCTGATATTATTCCTTCTTAGTACTTCGCTAAAAACTTGAAGTCAAATCTCATATTCGTATTCGCAATCGTACTAGAATCTAAAGGTCTATATTATCTGGTCGTAAAGGTGAACAGTCTTTACCAGTCGGTCGTTTATAACCATGTTTTTGACGTTACCTACTTCAAATGATCGATTTCAAATTTGTTCCGTGAGCTACCTTAAGTCACCCTTTGACTTTCATTTTCAGTTCCTGTTCAGTCTAATGAGCATGCCCCGGGATGTAAAATAAATGGCCTGCCATACAAGGATGGTGAGAGCGCAGAGGTGTTGAAGGAATCCGCGAACAACATATATTGCCAACAGTGTAAATGCCAAGCTGGGAAACACTCGTGTCAGAAGATTTTTGACTGCGATATTCAAAATGGGGCCTGTGAAAAATCTCTCAAGATTCCAGGCCAATGTTGCCCCGTGTGTGGTGAGTAGTGTTTTCATTTAAACAGGCAATTTCATTTCTGCTTGAAAAATTGCTTAAAACTAATTATAGTTTGTTCTCCCTCGAAAAATATCTTAATATTTTTTCTTTGTGCTCTAAAAACAATTTCATGATCAAGCACATCAACTTTGTAAAAAGGGTGCAGTTTTGACTAAAACCGGCAACAAAGTCCGTGCGAAAATGCCCCCTTTAAACGGCTGAATGTTACACTTTTTGATAGTTAAACACCGCTATCATTTGTAGCGACAACCTACTTTAAATAGAGGCTTCGTGACTTCATGCAGAATCGCTAATTTTAATTTAAGTACTCAGTGTACCTGCTAGCTATAATTTTGTCTAAAAAGTAACATTTTTGTAAACCCGTTGGCATCGTGAAAATGATTAGCCCTTAGCTCTTCTGTGTCTGTGAAAAATATCCCAATGTTGTCTTTTGAATACTAGCTAAAAGGGAAAAGATTTTAATGTGGCGGTGATGTTAAATCAAAGATGTCAGCCTCACACGGCTGCTTAAGAAATCAAATATTGAATAAATTTGATTAATTTACAATCGCTCCTTGTGTTTGGCGTAAAGCGAACGTTAAAGAAGCTTGAATCCACCGTAAAAATAACCCATTGCTAAGTTGTTACGATGCATCTTTCTAAACCACCTTCCTTTGTCTCACGTTTAGCTTGCTACAACAACGGACAACAGCTGGGGCCTGGTGACCAATGGCAAACGTTAACTGGAAACAATTGCATACAGTGCACTTGTCAAAACGACGGCACTGCCAGCTGCACGAGGGTGTCGGGAAGCTGTCAATCAGGTAAAATAGTGCTGGGGTATTGTCAATCTCTGTCTAAAGTCTTACTTACCATACTCCCCGTTCAGGAGTTCAAATGGAGACTGCGGACGAGTGTTTAAATTTTAATTTAATCAGAAATTGGAGTCAATAAGTTTATCAAGGTTGAGGTTCTGTCGTTAGATTGCAACCTTGTAGAAGGCTTTCAAAAATCGTAAAAATTAGAGACTTTGTATGGATTTGGGAGACGCCATCTTAGATTTGTATGGAATTTGGGCGACCTTTGACAGGTGAAAGCCTGGTTACTTTGCAATGAAACATAACCAAACTTGGTAAACTGACTAATTTGTATGTGATCTTTCTTGTGATGGGGTGCATTTCTTCATATGACGCAATTTGAACTACATGTAAATTAGGACCTAGTCCTTTTATGAACTTAGGAACGGGCAGTTGCTGACTTGTTCCAATGCTAGCCTTTTTACCCATTTTCCTCTCCCTTTTGCCTTAATTGAATAGAAACAATAACATCACCTCCTAATTGACAAATTACTAACATAATTAGGTCAAAATGACCAAATTGCGAACAATCACACGAGATTATGAAGACGAATTATAATATAAATTAAACTGATAAACTATTTAAATTTTTTTAAATAGTTCGACTAAACTTTAAAGCTTTCTCAAAATTCTTAATTTGTGAAACTGATAATGTGGTTATATCTCAACTTGAACATGCATTGACTATTGTTATAGAGAATTTAGTATTTTTTACTCATTTGTTGCTAATTTGTCACAATTTTGGCTAGGAAATTATTAAATCAATTGACTAAATGTTTACTTTTTTTCTTTTTCATTTAATACTTTTAGCATGAAATGGAAAGTAACAGATACTGCTGTTGAAATAAAGCAAGTGCACTGGAAAGAATCTCAGTTAAAATAAAAATTGTTTTACTCTGTAAAATAAAGAGAAAATCGCAAGAATAAATTACAGGTGTAGTAAAATGAAGACACTGTACCAAGAGCACTTATGTATTGACTTTGCATTGTTCCTTGTCGTACTGTAAAGACAGTCCTTAAAAACCAGGCATTCTCGTCCCCACGGTTTTTTAAATTGTCTAACCGCTGAGCACAAGATCGCAGGCTCTGGGAACGAGGACGAAAAAACAGGGTGATCAATTCGTTGGAAAGATGAAGGCACCTCTTCTACCCCATCCCCATTTTTGTTCACCAGTAAGGTACGAACAAGCTCCAATATCAAATAACTTCAGCTCGCCTTTCCCTGTCCTTCCCTCCTTTTACGAAAGTCTAGATGCATCGGAGAACTGACGCAGCCACCCACGTCATTCTCCTAACGCCGTGAAGGTGAACAGACATTTTATCACTCCAAGTGGTTGGTTGGAATCAAGGAAAACCGCGCCCTTCACCCCATCCCCCAACGGTATCTAAGCACCAACAAGTTAAGGAAACGTCTTCTTCGGGGAACCTTTCGGAAAGGCGTTTTAACCCCTCAAACCAACTCCCCGGCTCTAAGTCACCCAAAATCGCATTTAATCGCTCAAAGTTCGGGAGACTATACACTCTAGAGTAGCAGTTATTTTTATCCTCAGCAAATAAGCCTTTAAAAACGGATAAATTGTTTTGTACCCTTGTTAGACGCTAATAAGAATACTGAACACCTCTTAATTTTTTTCCTGACTGAACCTAATTTGAGCTGGTATAATTATTATTTTACAGACCAGCGCAAGGTTATATCGCCAGTGCGTTCTCCCAGTAACTTTTTGCACAAGTTTTCATTATTTACTCAATAAAAATTCCCCGCTTCTTATCTCAATCTTAATTAAGTTAATTTCCAGTTGAAAGCAGTATCAAATTTTGAGCCAAATCATGAAATTTGAAATAGTATTAAGCGTATGCTACCTGGAATTTATGGAAATAATATTGGAAAATGAAACAGCAATATGTCTACAGTTTGTAACAATATTGGAGAGTAATCTTAATATACAGTTTCCCCCCCAATTATTCTCCAGTCATATTACTCCCTTTCTCCACTCTAGACTGTAGTAATATTACGTGACAAAGAATTTGAATTTTGTTAGCGATCTGCGCAATTGCACACACACAAGTTTTCGCACAACAAGCCTTCTCTTTCTTGTTTTTTGTAAAACCACTGATTGAAATTGACGTTTATCAAACAATACGCGGAAAAACAATAAAGAAAAAAGTATGCAAATTGTATTTTTGACAAGAAAGGTTGCCAAGTGCGAACTCAGACCTTGAAATGGTCGTACACTTTTTAGAATTTCACTATAAAAGAAATTTTACGAATAAGCCTGTTTTGAAGCGCATTTTAAAAATTGTAAGGCGTTTTTAAATGTATCTTGACAAATCGATATTATTAGTTTGATATCGGTGGCTTTTATTTTTTTTAAGTTCATTCGCACGAGAGGCTGTAAATTGAAATCGATTTGTTACAATGGCCAACCCACTTTGCGCATGTACTCTTTGATTTCGTTCATTCAATTGATTTGTTTTACCCCAAATCAGTGCTTAAACCATGAAGTTAACACTGGCGGCAAAGGGATTATTTCCCTCTCTTTCACGATATTTGCTCTATGCCTTCAAGTTCAGCGCAAATTTGTTTTTGTCAAGCTTGCCCTGACGTAAAGATCGTTAATTGAATCGATCATTGCACAATGACTGACACCCTTTACGCCTAGCTGAGCAAATGCAATCCTTTGATACCGGACCAGTACCAATTTTAATTAAAACCGGAAGCAAACAAAGCTTTTAGCCTTCTGGATGGCTAAATTCCCATCCAATTCTAAGTTAACAAGCTAAGTTGTACTAATTCAATGGTAATGAGCTATTTAATCTGCTAATTTAAGCGAGGAAAAGCCGCACTCTTTGAAGTGAAGGAAAAGGTTGAGATTGCGAGATGACAGCCGATACGACCCAAAAGATAATTATTGGTACAGTGGGTGCTCTGTTTGTTGGGTAATAAAGCAAACAAGAGCACAAATGTCGATCGATTTTCCACGGTTCAACTGTCAAGGCTAACCTGCGGGAGTATTATCTCGACAACTGTTTCATAAGGACCGGAGGAACTCAATTTTCCTAATTTTCCCGAGAAGTCCTCAAGCTCAAACCGCAGTACTTTTCAAGGAGGTAGGTGGGTTCACTATAGTCTTAATGATTCAAAAAATGGAAACCTCATTAATGTAAAACATTTTAGGATCACAAATTGCTGTCTTGGCTAAAAAATGTTTTTTGAGAATATAAGTTGCAAGGTATAAGTTCTGGGTAGGAAACTCTCTCCATTTTCACTATCATTACCATTGAATTTAACAGATAACTTTTGAATCACCAACGATAAACAGTTTCATCTTCCATGAAGACAGCCATGCCTCTAATGCTTAAGAAAAGTGACAAAGATTCTTTAAAACAACTCAAAAGTATAAATTAAGACTTAAAAAACCTGCAAACTGTCTGTCGTTTAATGACAGAGGATAAAAAAAGACAAAACTCCGTTATCAATTACCAGGAATATCATAAACATTCAAATGGAAGCTATCGTTAACGGAGGAAGGGGTCTATAGTAAATCGAATTGACCTACTTCCTTATCACCAGATCCGCCTTGATTTCCTCACTGAATTCTGGCCCATAACAACATAGCAACTTACTATGGTATTATCCCTTTTGAAAGGGCCATCGACAAAACTTCGTGGTTTAAGTCAGCCGATTATCATTGGTTTCTTTAGATTCCGTTTTAAAATAAAATTAAAAAAAAAAAACGTTAAAGGTTTTTCAAATGGAAAGTCACTTTCGCATATAATTAAAGAAAAGTTTTTATTTGAATTTTGCTTCGGGAAATATGATGTGGAAAAGTGTTTCAAGCGTTCATCAAACGGCAGATGGCCTATTAAGAGCTTTTAAATCAAACCTAAATCTTTCCGATTTAGCCTTTTCCAAGTTAGCATTGAGAGGTTAAGTGTTGATCGTTATTAAATTCGATTCTAATAAACCGTGTGAAAATAGAATGGGTGTTTGTTTAAGAGAAAACTAGCTTAACACAGTACAATTTTCAAAGTAAACAATTAAAATCAGTCGAAAATAATTAAAGTAACTGAAAAGAGTCGAATAATGCTCACAGTTAAACTTTCAGCCATTCATCTATCAATGTAAAGTATATTTCCTGCTGTTTCGTGTTGTTGTTGTTGTTTTTCTTCTTTTCTGGAACCTAAATTTCACGCGACGCAACCGAAAATACGACGTAATAAAATGGAATTATTATAATCGAGCACCCGGAAAGGGGCAAGACAGCTGGCATCCTTGTAATATTAATTAAGAAAGCGGTGAATAATCTACAATTAGTGTAAGTGAAATAAAATTGGCTGCTAATTATATTATGTTATCGAGGATATGATTCATTTTTTATCGCCGACTTTTAACGCATATGATTCTTTTGCGAGCGCTTAAAATTAATAGCGCAAATTTCGACCATTTGTTTATCAATTTTGACAACTTGATTTCTTGTCTTTGGATCCGGATTGAGATTATAAGGAGAATTATTTATCTAATTTTACTCATTTCACTAGAAACCATAGTCTAGTCTACCATAGTCTCCAGTCGACCATAGTCACCAGATATCCTACGATATACGTAATTTCGTGCGTCGGGGTCGAAAAATACCAAAATAAAGATCGTCTCCAGCTTTTCCGCAATAAAACCGGCTGTGCTTTGTTATCAATTTGTTGAATAATAAAACAATTATCCTGCTCAATCTTGCGGGATTTCTCCTGATTTTAGGCTGAGTAAGTATATATCAGGCAATATTCCGCGCGATTTCGCAGGATAATTGTTAAATATATTGCGCACGCTTAAAATTATTAGCTCCCATTTCGACCAATTGTTTACCAATCTTCACAACTTGACTGTGTTGAGATTAAAAGGCGAATTATTTATCTAATTTCTAGGCTATGACGGGTTTAGCTCAAATACAACGAAAAATATCAAGTGTTCCATATCTCAAGCTTGCGTCCACAAAATCGCAAGTTAGAACAAATTTTAAAGCACTACAGGAATAAGTATTACTCAAGGGTTTTTTATAAATGGTTAAGCTATAGGATAACATCAAAGTAAGAAACATTTAAGTATCACATGAAAATGATGCTTAGAAGCTTTGTTTTTCAAATGAAGGTCAACCACATTGTATAGGATATTACAAATAATAATGAACACTTCATTCATTTCAATGACTACACTTTGAAGTTTCATTCACAAAATCAAACTCGGAACATAAGACTGAAAGAATGTGCCTTCAGTTACTGAAACCACCAAAACGGTAATAGAAACTCCAGCATTCCGTTACAATGTTAACACGCTTTATTAAGGGACATAGGAGGAGCGAAACTGCACTGAAGCGAAGCGGTTAACACTAAAACAGATGCAAGCAAACAAAGCATAACAAAGTGAACTGGCGTAAATTGAAAACATTACAAAAAAACAACACTTACATTTGTAACGGAGTTGGGTAATCTTTAATAACACTGGACTAAACCATCCCAACCGCCCTTTGAGCGTTGAGGAGACGAAAAAAACTAGATGACTGACTTCTTCGCGCTGAAGAGATAAACTGAACTGCCCTAAACGGCGAAAAATTTCTTTTTAAAACTGCCAAAACTTGTGAACAAAATACGAATAGATTACACTTAATACGTAACTAACACATTCCACACGCACGAAAAACTGTTAACGACATTCCTACACAAAAAAATACAGCAAACTTAATGACCAGGCGTCAAGTTTCTTCCGTACAACTACTAAACTTTTTAGAACCGTGAACGACTCGTTAGTTCCGTAAAGAGAAAAATAATTTTAAATGAAACCTTCATTACATAATAAGCGGAATTCTGCACGCATTTTCATTGGTTCTTACTTATGATCTATTGGAGGACAGACGCAAAGATGACGTCACCATTAACAACTTTTGCTTCTTTATTATATAAAACAAATAGATTCTATGTTGGCGTGCGTCTGTTCAGTGAATAGATCACAGAAAACGTCAAAATATGGTAAGAACATCAGTGACACTTTTTTTGTTCTTACCACATTTTCACGTCATCTGTGATCTATTACTGAACAGACGCACGGCAACATGGAATCTATTTGTTAATTTGACTTTTCTCAACTATTTTATTTTGTGTTAACAGACTTCGCCCCTAAAAAACGGATAGAATTCTCAGTTTGTCATTCCAATCTTTAATAGGAAGGTCAAAGGAAATTTAGATTTGCCAGGATGGAATTCTTGTCAAAGTATCTGGTTTTTATTTTGGCTTGTCTGACTTTCTTTCTGGAGACTCAGGTGAGTTTGCTAATGCCACTATTATCACACTATTATCAAGACAGCTTTAAGAGAAAACGAATTACTTGGCATAGTAATTTAAAACGCCACCACAGGCCCCAGGCAAACAACAGGTGTAATTGTAATTGTGACGGGGTAATGCGCCTATCAATTCGAAACTTCAATATGCCGCGGGCAATCCTTTGGATATTTGAACTTTTGGAAAGTAAAGAGTTATTGATCATTAAATGTAAATAGCGCTATATAAATTTTTAAATTATTATTATTATTATTATTATTATTATTATTATTATTATTATTATTATTAAATTTTAGCCTATAAATGGTGGAATGCAAATTGGTCATATGAAGGACTTTTATTTTTTAAATTTATTATTATTTCAGTAAAAAAAATTGTGCTTGAAATTTTTTTATTATTATTATTATTATTATTATTATTATTATTATTATTATTATTATTATTATTATTATTATTATGTCGTGCATGGCCCTTCCAACATAAATTGCAGTACCATTGTTTTCATGACAAAGTTTCATAACCAGTCCCTCAATTAACTATGGTCGAACGTAAAAAAATAACAAATATCCATTGTAGATAAGCTTGTTGCTTTGCTTTCAAAGACGATACATCTTTTGTGATACTGTGAGTTTACTAAATCATTTTACAATTTACTAAAAAGGTTTCAATTCTTTTAAAGTGAAGTATGTGGAGACTGGCCGTCGATGTGTGTCTCTGTTAAGTGTTCATTGAATGCCTGACACCAGGGAAACCGCTTCACCTGATGGTTTCTTAACTTTTTAGCGCGTCGTAAAATGATTAAGTAAACTCACAGCCTCACATAAAACTTATCAGCGTTAAGCTATCAAAGTAAAACCTTATCTTTAATGGACATTTCTTATTTTTTTTTTGACGTTTGATGGCGGTTAATTACGTCGCGAGCACGGGCATGGGCCTCTTTTACAGCATAATGAACAAGACGTTTGCGCCATGAATTGCAAAGATCATTTAACTGTTTCAGGGCGATCATACAGATTGAAAGCTTGCTTGTGAAAGTGAAAGGAATTTATGGTATTTTTGCGCTTTATTAACATTAAGATTAACATGAAAATGCTAATAAAATCGCCGTCATTAATTCCTATTTCGTATTTTTTTTTTCTGTAGGCCGCTGACGTTCTAGTAAGAAGCTCTGGTAAGGGAACAAAACTGCAAATACAATCACAACACCAAAAATTATCTTATTTTGCCAAATCGTTTGCTTTTTGCCCTTATGTTAATATCTCTTGGTAATTTCATCGTTTTATCGACTTTTCTGCTCAACAGATGGAAAATTTCAGTACAAATACCTTGGCTGCTATCGCGACAAAAGGTCTCCTAGGGCACTCCCTTTGCATTACTTTAACGCCAGGAAATACGCCAACTGGTTCAAGAAGGATGATTATAACTTCAAAACGGTGATAGACATGTGCGCCACGCATGCGCGTAACAAGAGTGGCGTGCGGATTTTCGGCGTGCAGAATTATGGTGAATGCTGGGGTGGAAATGCAGGTTCCCGTTACAATCGTTATCGAAAATCTGAAAATTGCATTAGCTTTCCAGGAGTGCCTGGAGTCGGAAAGGATTGGGCAAACGCTGTCTACGAACTCGTGTGTAAGCGTTCAACGTTCTCTTTAAACGGAAACCTCCACTCTTGAAATAAATTAACGTTAAATTGTTGAAAATACAATCTAATTTCAAATTCCGTTGGAAAACATGCAAATAATATTTCTGTGTCGGGCAAAACAGAATTTGATTATCGCCTATTTTTCATTTTAAATTTCCCGGGCGCCGCCATCTCGGATTTCTTGACGTAACACGGTTGCTCAATTGTTTCATACAAGAGAACTTCTGCTTACTGACAATAGCAGCAACCGTGTGACGTCATGAAATCCAAAATGGCGGCGCCCGGGAAATTTAAAACCAAAAGTAGGCGATAATCATATCTAATTTTTAGCAGACTTGAATGTCACTTCTACTTTTAAAATAAAGAATTTAGCTTAAATTTATTTTTCCGACAATTTACCGTCAATTTGTTGTCGGAGTGGAGGTTCCCTTTAAGTAGTTCTTGTAAGTTTGTTTGTTTGCCTTTCAGGAAACTCGATCTTTTCAAAGTTAAGACTGGTCCAGTGTATCAACCCATTGAAGAATCAGTTTCATTCTTAAATTTATTCGCCTTAAACTGTATTCGCACAGGGCCGAAACATGTTTTTTAACAAATGTCAAAATTCCCTCGCGCTGATTGGCTCGTAATTTTATGGTCAAAAAGAGTAAAGACCACAGCTATAGATAATTAATAGATTGTTAATTAGCGTGGTTTTGAATGAAACATGCATATTGCACCGTAAATAGTGTTTTCTTCAGGCAGTGCATCGTAATACTAAGAATAAACAAGTTTCGATCGAGAGTATGATTGAAACTACACTACGAGGTAGCTTTAATATAAGCTAATGAGAAGGAAAAAAGCTGAGTGACAAACGCAAATAAACAGAACAGTCAAAAATTACAGCAAATGTACGCCGCAAATATAGGATAACCCTTTAACAAATAAATAGGATCTGATGAAATTACTAAGATATCTTTGTCACTGACTCTGTATGTGTGTCTCTCTCTTTTTTTTCAGTTGAGTGCGAAGTTAGTGGTGTCACGTACAAAAACGGAGCCTCTTTCTACATTCCACAGAACCCAGTTCAATACAATGACATCAGCTGCCGGTCGTGTTCCTGTGATCGAGGAGCACAGAGTTGCCGTGGTAACATCCACTGTGATTTCTTCTTCCCGTGTGACAAGTTTATCCCCGCGTCACAAGGCGAATGCTGCCCCACATGTGGTGAGCCAACGTCAAGAAAACAGTACATTAAAATGAAAACCTTTTTCTTTTATTAGTCAACCTAAATTTCCTTTGCATGCGCTTCAAATTTCTTCCTCTGGACACTTTTACGTCCCTCTTTACACTTTTCTACCGGAGGAACCATCATATTTTTGGTGTGAGAGGGGGCATTTTTTTTGTTCAGCTTAATTTGTTATGCGTTCACTTTAAATTTCTTGTCGTGGACACTGTTACGTGCCTCTTTAAGCTTTTCTGTGGAAGGGACCATCATGTTTTTTCGGGGGAAGGGAGCAGTGTTTTCTGCTCGAATGTTAAATAGTTTTCAAAATATTTCTTTGCGTTAATTCCTCAATGACCCCACTGGCCAGACCACATTACCACTCCTCGCGAAATTATTAAAATAAAGCATTAAAGATTCGTTAAAGATTGGTTTTGATTACTTTTTGGCAATTTGGGTGGCCTTCTGAAGTTTGGAGAAATCCAGAAATCCAAGACAGCCGTTGTTTTGAAGCCATAAGTAACTGTAACGCCATATGACGTCATCACTTCCTGCTATGGACCTCAAAGGAAACACCACTGAGCACATTATTCACCCTTCAAGTGCTTTTACTCTCTGATTTTTTGAGGGGGGAGGGAGCGTCATCTGACACTGTACCACCCCCCACTCCTCCCACCCTCAGCTTCATATGTTGAAAATAATAATAATAATAATAATAATAATAATAATAATAATAATAATAATAATAATAATAATAATAATAATAATGACGCTACCCATCATACTAGTTAATGATTGCACATAGCATACAGACGTTTCTACTACATAATAAATAAATAAATAAATAAATAAATCATGGCGAGAAATTCGACGGGCATGCGTACTGAGAGCTAGTTGACACTTAAGAAATATCAGGGCGTTTCACATCACAGAGAATTGACTGAGAACAGAATGAAAATAAAAATTAAAAAAACTGTACTCAACGCATTTGCATCTGATTTGATTAGCACTAATGTTCCTTCAAATATAATAAATTCGCTTTCATTCTTTACTTACCTCACAAGTTGCATCCATTGCGGTGAGCAAACAGTTTCTTTACAAGGTTTCTCTGACTTTCCGCTCCAAAAGGCCACACAATGCAGAGTTTAGAAGTTCCAGTTCGCGTCAGAATTCATAGTACACACCAGTTTCTATATCTTCTGTGAACTCGAAGGTACTTACTTTTGGGTTGAAATGCATTTCACATTCGCCGAGTGAATCCGCTGTGGTATCCAGAGGTAACGCGTGCTAAATTCCAGTCACAATCCCACGGGTAAAATCTACCGACTTCAATCAGCAATATCTCTACTGAAAGTCAACCAAATTTGCTGCAAAACATCTCGTTTGAAAGATACATTTCTTCGTTTTCGACTGCTTTCAGACATATGGACAGTATTTTAGGTTAGCAGCCTTTATTTAAGTGTAAACTTTGTTGTGTTTTACCCATCAATCTGTAGCGTGACTATGAGCCCATGTCACAAAACGTTTGACAGCGGTCTAAACCATTATCAAGGGATGTCGATATATAGGCCGCCCGAAAAAGTAGTCCGAGATTTCTTGCCATAGTAAATAAAATCCCGGTCTAGATAGGGCTAACAGGCTATCCTGATACGAACTCACTCGATCCTTACTCTTCACTGCTTTTTATGACAGGTTGTTACCACCAAAACAAAAAATACCAAGATGGTCAAACATGGATCAATCGTAAACAGGACGCTTGTTTTCAATGCACATGTGTATCTAGTCAGGCCAAGTGCATTAAAGCCATGCAGTGTCCAATAAACTGCCCCAATCCTGTTTACGAGCCTGACAAATGCTGTCCTACTTGTCGTGAGTATTTTTTTAAGCATATGATACATTAATATATATACCACAATTAATTCATAATTACAAAATTGCACTGCGATAGCGTGCGGGCAACCTTGAATTGAATCAATTTCTCCAGTTAATATTAAACCTAATTATAATCCATCAAATATTTTCGCTCGCGCGCGATTGGTCTAAACGTCTCACGTAAGCGAATATACCCCAGCTAAAACTGGGGAATATCCGAGTATCCGAGAAGGAGAGATAAACCTGCTGGTCGATAAAGCAGTATCAGAAAACAATATACGCTCTAAACGTTTTTGACGGTAAACTGTTCTTAAACGAAATGTTCAAATACTCAAGCTCGTTGCTACATGTTGCAAAAAATATTTGAAGGATAATAACCACAATAGCCTCCATTTGGCTTTAAAAATATGCTCAGATATTTGTCCTTGGACATTATCTGCTCCTCGAAGCTCACTGCTTTCCTCGAGCTTCGCTCTCGAAAAACTGTTCGCTTCTCGGAACAGATAATGTCCACGAACAAATATCTGAGCATATTTTCGCGCCAAATGGCGGCTATTGTTTATTTATTATCAATTACTCTTGCAGGCGCTGGGGCACCAACCACCGAGGCTCCCTTCACAATCCCAGAAGAAACGACCAGACCCGGTCCAGTCATGCCTCCGGGATTCCCTGGCAATCTTAAAAGAAGTTTGAAGAAGAAGAGAGTAAAGAGAAGCAACAACTAGCAAACAGGTTAGTCATGCAGTGTGAGTATTTATTTTTAGTTTTCCGTTTTTCAAGTCCGATCCCCTCGTGTACTCGGACAGCACCCAGCTATGTAAAAACAGTGGGTTATTTCGGTTGTCCAATATGCTGCATTGGTCTGTGTAAGCACATTCGGCTGAACAAAAAATAATCTACGCCCGACATTTTAGAAGTAGAAATGAGCTCAGGAACAGAAGCTGAGACTGTTATTAGAGTGATTAGCTTTGGCTTTCTGCAGGCCACGTCACTCAGGCTGTTTCGACAGCTTGTGTTAGCGTTAGAAGTAGATGCGGCATTGGACAAGAGACAACACCTCAAGATAGGGTGCATGCATATAAGTAGCAGCTTGTTTCTTTCCGAAAAGGAGCAATTAGCCGAAGCTGGCCTACTAGTGTCACTAGTCTTGAACTGTAGCTTGTCAGAGAAGCAAAGGTTTTGCCACGCCAAACTGGAAATATTGACTGCTTTCCCCAAGACAATAGTTACCTTAAGATTCTAGTACGAGGACGTCTGCGAATACGAGATATGACTTTAGCGAAGTACTAAGAACAGATATATCTCAGAAAGCTTCATTTTACTCTTTACGAGCGACGAACTTAACGCAGTTGTTTTGAATGGTGATAGCTAAGCCCTTTCGTGATTCCAAAAAGACGAGATCACCTACGTTTCAAGGATTTGTTTTCGCCACTGAGCAGTTCTCGCAAAAACTCGTAGTACATTGACGACGGCTATCTCGTTTACCCGCCAAAATGACACTGTTTCATTCGCCCGCGCTCTTTGTTTATTGACAAAACTCGAAGTCGTACTAAAGGTCTCTAATAACATCCTGCCCTACCTACCGACGTAGAATGTGATTTTTATAACACCCGATCTAAGAAATTGATTATATCTTCTTCCGCGGATACATTTTTTCATTCATTTTAACTATGATGTTTAGCATGCTGAATTAAATATTGACCGTCATATTGTATTCGAAATCAGTTTGGTGCCTGGAGAAGGCCTTTGAAACTGTCCAAAGCGTAAACAATTTTAGCAATCCCAGCCACAGAACAATCCCGTAAAGAGAAACAGAGAGAGAGTTTTAAGTTATAATAATTATCATAATGATAATATATTATAATTTACATATATATTAATTATTTCTAAAGAGTTCTTCATTTTCTCTCTCAGGTGTCCAGGTTATCTGGAGAAAAGCTAGCAGATTGGCTGACACATCTTTGTTTGATCTAACATGTTTTAGTGTTACTGAAATGGATTCGAAAATGGTATAACTTACAAATTCATGTTTTAAACCCTCCAGTTCCTCGTTGATCAAAGTTTTTTCTTTTTCTTTTTCTTTTTTTTTTTTTTGGCAAAATCGGTGAAATGCGAATTTAAGAGTTTATGAGGAGAAACATAGGTACAAAAGTAACATTTAAAACAGGGAAATCGCAGAGGAGAGTGAAATTGATAAACAGGTATTTAAACATAAACCGTACTGATACTTTCAAAGCAAAACGTATATTCAGCAGACACAGTTATATCTTGGTATCGTAGTTCAGGATAACAAATTGCGTGTGTATCAGTTTCAGGAGGCAGATGAAAACTGAATAAAAATGTCAACAATATAGATGTAGTGCTAGCTTTTACATGAACAATACCATTTTGGAGATAAATCAGTTTTTGCATAAAGCTATCTTATACATACGCCAGTTCGATATATGCCAACCTGTACAGGCAAAAACATATCTAACCACAACAACTTAGCGTTTCCGCGTGAACTTTTTCAACACTGCTTGCTGTAGTGGGCTGTTAAACGGGTTACTGCACCGTTCAATAACACAACTCCGGCTCTAAAGTAAAAACCCCAATTTTACTCCACCTAAAAATATCACGTTTCCCTCTTGGGAATAACGATAATCTGTCGAGTATCAACGAAATCACGCCAAACCTCACTGAAAGATCAGAACTACAGCAACCACAAGAAAAAAAGTTTAACAAATCAGTCACTTCAAGCCTGTGAGCGTTCCTAGCCCCGTTCCCAGTCTCCTCACGGACCCATTTTTACAGTTCTTGAGGCTGCTCTGAGGTTGCGTTAGAAATGTCTAAGAAAACATCAGGGGATCCGAGAAGACAACTTCGAGAAAAAGAAAATCGCCTGATCTCACCCATGGGTTGAGATTTTGAAAACATACGCAACCCCACCCAACCCCACCACCCAAAACCAATCCCTCCCTCACGCGAAATGCCTCGTATCTTCTAAGCCTCCGTCCCCACTCCCTTCGTCGCCCTCTTAATTCTTGTGACCTTTGACTAGGTTTGGATAAGAGTATAAACAAGACGGTAAACTACAGAGGCATCAGTATTGCGATGATATTTAATTCATTTCAAATTAATTAATCATTACAAGTTAATATTTTGTTTCAAGTTACATATTGACCGTCATTTATTATTGGTTATAAATATACGATATATTGCTCAAGTATACGATTTGCAACATTACTTGCTCCTGTAGTCCCAATAAACTCTTGTTTTCTTCTTTACTTGCTTTCTGGCTGTGAAAAGAAAGCCACACATGTGTAATACTCAAATATATCTTACCTACAAATATACTTAATAGCCCATTTCTTGATTACATAGTATTTTCTCTAACGATTTCCCTGACATTCATTTCTTTCATTTTTCCCCAACATCCTGATCCCTGTTCGTTTGGTACTAGTCAAAACTCAAAGAGCACGCAACTCTTTTTGGTCGCGGTCGGTGGAGGATCTATGAGAAGGGTCCAGGGGGTCGGGACCCCCACCCCCCTCCCTCCCTTTCAAAAAGTGTCCACCTAATCATCAAATAATTTTAATTATTTAAAAAAATGCCTTCATACTAAAGGAAATAACATCGTTGATTTAATTGACCTGGAAATTTGATGAAGATGTGCGAAAATTTCTCGCTGCTAAAACCAAGTCGGATTAACGCACACCGGATAGCATTTGACAAGACTCTTAAGGACTCAGTCGATACGATATTTCTATCATATTGTCAAATTTGTCCAGTACTTATAATAATAATAATAATAATAATAATAATAATAATAATAATAATAATAATAATAATAATGATAATAATAATAGTAATAATAATAATAATAATAATAATAATAATAATGATGATGATAATAATAATCATAATCATAATCATAATCATCATCATCATCATCATCATCTAGCAACAATCTAGCAGAGGGGATTCCCCCTGCTAATAGGGGACACCTAACTTTCTAAAATACAGAACGAATTAATGATGACTCACTAACATATCAACTACTAAAACTCTATTCATAATTAGTATAAATCTACTAGTGTTCTATCACGAATGCCGTTCTCTGATTGGCTACGCTACTCGCTATCTATTCTGTGATAGATAGTGAGTAGAGGTTTTCAACAAAATGGCGGCCGCTTCGTCCCGTTTTCGAAGTGTCTGTGATGAGGATATAGATAATTTACTTGTTTAGTTTTGAACGACTAGTAGATTTATACTAAAACAATTAGATTATTCGCTCTCGATTTCTATGCGTGATAGCTGATTCGGGCTGCGCCCTCATCAGCTATCACGCGATAGAAATCTCGAGCTCATAATCTAATTGTTAATTATCAAATTTCTAACTGAAATCTTGTAAGTAAAACCGTAATTACGAATTGCAAAGGTAACAGCTACTACATCTATCTAAGATATTACTTAGGTCAAGACTGCGTATCCGGGTCTTAAACTCCTTAAGACCTGCAGTCGATCTGTCTTTGCTTGGTATCTTGCTCCAGAGTCTTGGATCTAGGTATCGAACTGACTCACGAGAGGATCGTTTGTCTCAAAAGGTTTCATCGACAACAATTTCAATCTTATACACAAAATATATGTAGAGGAGAAGTAGAATCCGTGGGTGACTGTTCGAAATCTAAGTTTGATACGAGAGGAGGCGTTTATTTGGAACATTTAGATACAGGTTAAAATCTAGGGAAAAAAATTAAACTAAATTGACGTATAAAGATCGATTTGAAATTGGAGGCTTTGGCCCTAAGGCCTGTATCGACATGACTGATTCCGAGGGTTGCTAATTTTCTTGTTACGAAATAAAATCATTAGTAATGATCATGAATATTTCCTTTTCATTTCCAAACTTTACTCCCGAAATAAGCAACCCCTCACAATTAAACTCCTTCCTTAAATATAGCACCCCCCCCCCCCCCGCCTCCTCCCCCTCTTACATAATTAGCAATAAACACCCCGGGCGCTTGTTTGACAGCAACGAGAAAGAACGATTTCAGTCTTAAGGACGGTACCTATTAATAAGAAAGTATTTTTGTGTGGTTTATGACTATGCGGGGAAAACAGATCTTATTCAGGGATATTTATAATCCAAAAAAATTGGGGGTCGTCTTGTATTTTTTAGAGATAATAAAGGAACAATTATCCTTAACAGTAAAATACAAGGCAATGTATGGCATTTTTTTCCAAATGAAGCTAATGCATGGTTACCACCAATTTTCTTTTTGGATACCAAGAGCACTTGCTAAGTTCTGCTTCCTCTGCATAGTTTTAAATCGTGCGAAAATATCCTTGTATTAGTAGGCACCACCTATAGGAAACCCGAGTATCTCGAGATGCGCAGAACGAATGCGCAGTAACAAAAGTAGGCACTGTCCTTAAGCTCAATAGACTCTTAATTG